>NC_046170.1:19512183-19521317 GCF_011064425.1 Rattus rattus
TGAACCAATGACTGGCCCAACATGAGGCCCATCCCAAGGGAGAGAGACAACGCCTGATATTAGTAATGATATTGTGTTATGCTCGCAGACAGGAACATAGCATGAGTGTCTTAAGAAGCTTTATTCAGCAGTGGAATGAAACACATGCAAAGACCTACAGTCAAATATCAGGCAGCGCTGAGGGAGTCTTGTGCAAGGGTGAGGGATAGAATTGAGAGAGCAGGAGGGGTAAAGAACACTACAAGAAGATCTATACAGTAAATTAACCTGAGTCCATGGGGACTCTCACAGACTGAACCGCCAACCAAAAAGCCTGCAGGGGCTAGACGTTTTGGTCTCCAGGCCTTCCCCCTACCAATTGGAGCAGAGTTTTTCTCTGATTCTGTTCCATCCATGGTATCTTCTTCACTTACCCGGTTTGCCTGGTTGGGCCTCGGTCAGAGAGAAGGCGCATAGTTGATCTAGGTCTATGGTAGGGTGGCACAAAGCTTCCCTTCTGAGGAAGGAAATGGGAGGGGGATTTCTAAAAGGGGTCACTGTAAGGAGAGGGAGGGTTTGGAACTGCAGTTGGGATGTAATGTGAAAAAAATAAATTATGGAAAAAAAAAAGACAATTTCAATGAACGGCTCCCAACCTCTTCATCCTTTACTTTTTATTCAAATGCTTGAAATCTAAAAGGCTTTGTCCTCCTTATTTGACATTTGTGGGTATATAACCCCCATTCAGTACATTTATCTTATTCAAATACTCTTCCCATCTAAGCATTTCAACACTTCCCTCCCATAATCCTTCTTTCACCCATTGCAAGACTGTTTGACCAAGCTATGGAAAACTTCATAATGACACACGTTCTTTTACAAGGTAATCTAGACAAACAAGGACAAATATCAATTGTAAAATATAAGTGGTAGCAATAGCAAAACACAACTAATAAGATGCTCTTAGGAGCAACATTCTTCTCGTGTGTAGTACCCCACTCACGCATTGTTGACCTACAAGGGAAAATACTCTTAATAAAAATTGACTCTTTCTCTGTCAGTAATAACACATTTCAAATAACTCATCAGTCAGGGTTGGAACTTCATGCCCTCCTCACTCCATGCAGTAATTATGTCTGGCATGAGGCATGGCAGCTCTAGTGCTAGCTGTCATAACACTTAATAATTAAGTGGAGTTCTAAAAGATTAATGGCCAATTCTGCCACAGAGTCGAAGACAGTGTTGAATGAAGAGATGAAGCACAGAGGATTTGACCATAAAGAAGGTATTTCACTCTCTGGTAACATTACCTACTGTTTGTAGTTTACAATTTTGGCAAGAGTACACCAGGATAGACTAATTAGCAATGGAGTTTAACTTCTATCCTGGCAAATATAAAACTTCTGTGTTGTGAAATTTCAACAGGATTAAAAGAATTTATCAAAAGCCACATTTCATACTGAAACCACACAACACTATAGTCTTTAAGTGACTAAAGTATATGAATGTCCTTAAAAGTCTTTTCAATTTAAAACTTTTTAAAACTATAATTTAATTCATACTCTGTTTTACATCAAATTATTTATAATTAAAAATTAAGAAGTAATTTATATATTTTTTTTTGTAAATTTCCTGCTTGCCTGAATGCCAGTCAGTGCCTCATGTGCATTCAGGGAACACAAAGGCTAGAAAGAAGAACTAAGGTCTGGAACTGGAGTTGCAGGTGTTGCTAGTCTCCATGTGAATGATGGAAACGGAATTTGACTAGAATCTGGAAAATCAGATAGTGCTTTTAACTGCTGATTCATTGTCCAGCCCTAAATTATTAATATTGTAGAATGATAGAAACTCATCAATTCACTTTGTTTAGTTTTAAGTGTATTTAAAAAATAAAGGAGAGCAAATTTCCCCTCATCAGTCTGTTTCCAGAATTTTCTAGCTAATTTTACACAAAATTGTATAGGTATTTTAAAAGATATTCTATAGTGATGTGGTAGTGTAGTCATATGTAACCAGTTTTTCAATCTTCTTCCTATCTCAGTCTTAGGCATACCTGACTATAAACCTTTCTCATAAGATCTACCAGCAGAACCTACTGTATAAGTATTGCTGTCAGATGATCTGCTGAACATCAGAGGTCATGGGTTACTGCAATCACACCTGTCTGTAAGGGCTCTTCAGGGCAAGGGGAAATTACCATGTCTAGAACATGACACTTTAGTGAAGAGCCAACCCACCTAAAATAAAACCTTTATCTTGAAAAGCCATCCCTATATCCTCTTCTTTCATCTCATCTTCCTGACTTCTTGTCAGGTACAGTCCATCTTGAACAGTGTTTCTGAATGTTGAACAAAGGATCTTTTGCTTTCTTAAATGGTGATAGCAAAACTGAACATCCAAAAGAATGAACCTAAATCCATTTCTGTTACCCTGTACAAAAATCAATTCAAACACCTTAAATTAAAACACCAAATGCTAAAAATGGAAGAGGATGACAAAGCTGATGCTGGTGATGATATAGATATAGACTGGACATTCCTGAAGAGAACTCAGAAGGTTTAGAAATTGGGTCCCAAACAAACAAAATCAAAAAGTTTTGCGTACTAAAAGGAAATTATGAACAGTCAGGCTGCTAACCATCTTAAAAGGGGGAACATCTTTACCAGTGATGCTCGAAATGCAACAGCAGCTACATTCATAAAAGAAACCTTACTAAAGCTGAGATCACACATTGCACCTCCAAAATAATAGTAGAAGATTTCACCATCCAACTCTCATATGTGGACAGATCATGGAAACAGAAATTAAACAGAGACATAGAAAAACTAAAAGAAGTTATGAAACACATGGACTTAACAGATATTTATAGAACATTTCATTCTAAAACCAAAGGATACACCATCTTCTTAATACATGATAGTACCTTCTCTACTATTGATTATGTAATCAGTCACAAATCAGGTCTCAACAGATGAAGGAACATAAAAATAATCCCATGCATCCTATTAGATCACCATGGACTAAGGCTGGACTTCAATTACAAGAAAAATCACAGAAAGCCCTCATATACATTGAAGTTGAACCACACTCTACTCTATTCTATCAGACTTACATAGAAGACCTCATACCAAGACTGTCCCAGTTATTCCACAAAATAAAAACAGACAGAGCACTACCAATTTCCTTCTATGAAGCCACAATTATGCTTATACATAAACCACACAAAGACTCAACAAATAAAGAGAACTTCACACCAATTTCCCTTATGAATATTGACGCAAAAATACTCAACAAAATTCTCTGAAACCGAATCCAAGAAAAACAAAACAATCATCCATCGTGATCAAGTATGCTTGATCCCAGGGATGCAGGGATGATTCAATATATTGAAATTCATCAATGTAAGCTACTATATAAACAAACTCAAAGAAAAACATCACATAATGATTTCTTTGGATGCTGAGAAAGCATTTGACAAAATTTAACACCCCTTCATGATAAAAATATTGGAAAGTTCAGGAGTTCAGGGCTCATACTTAAACTTAGCAAAAGTAATATACAGCAAACCAGTAGGTAATATTAAACTAAATGCAGAGAAACTTGAAGCAATCACACTAAATTCAGGTAATAGACAAGGCTGCCCACTCTCTGCTTACTTATTCAATATAGTACTCAAAGTCCTAGCCAGAGCAATCAGACAACAAAAGGAAGTCAAAGGGATACAAATTGGAAAGAAAGAAGTCAAAATATCACTGTCTGCAGATGATTTGGTAGTATACTAAAGTGACCCAAAAGGTCCACCAGAGAACCACTAAACTTGAAAACAACTTTCGTAAAGTGGCTGGGTATAAAATGAACTCAAACAAATCAGTAGCCTTCCTCTACTTAAAAGACGAACAGGCTGAGAAAGAAATTAGGGAAATGACACTCTTTACAATAGTCCCAAATTATATAAAATATCTTGATGTGACTTTAACCAAGCAAGTGAAAGATCTGTATGACAAGAACTTCAAGTCTCTGAAGAAACAAATTTAAGAAGATCTCAGAAGATGGAAAGACCAAAGAGATTGGCAGGATTAATATAGTAAATATGGCCATTTTGCCAAAAGCAATCTACAGATTCAATGCAATCCCTATCAAAATTCCAGCTCAATTCTTCATAGAGTTAGAAAGAGCAATTTGGAAATTCTTTTGGAATAACAAAAATCGCAGGATAATGAAAACTGTACTCAACAACAAAAGAACTTCTGGGGGAATGACCATTACTGACCTCATGTAGTATTACAGAGAAATAATGATAAAACTCTATGTTGTTGGTACACAGACAGGCAGGTAGAACAATGGAATAGAATTGAAGACCCAGAAATGAACCCACACACCTGTAGTCCCTTGATCTTCGACACAGGAGCTAAAACCAACCAGTGGAAAAAAGAAATGGTGCTGATTCAAGTGGAGGCCACCATGTTGATGAATGCAAATTGATCCATTTTTATTGCTTTGTACAAACCTTAAGTCAAGTTGCTCAGGTACCTCAACATCAAACCAAATACAATTCAATCCGGATGTTACTGATATGGTTCGCATATTCTGTTCCCTGGAAAGGCAGAATAGAGTGAAGACTCAAAGAGTTAACGGCTGATCACCAGAAAGGGACTCACAGTTGGGAAACATGCAGCGACTACTGTAGCCATGTTCACCCATAAAAAGGTTAGACTGTGCGCAAGAGCCATATTAATTTGTAAGACACAAGAAACTGTGTAAAAGAAAACAAAGGTGCTCACCAAGAGCATAATGGTCTTTGTGACTCTGAACTCAGGGGAGGACCTGAAGGAAAAATTGCTTCTATGAATGTGCTTCATTCTCTGCTTATGTCTGTAAAGAATGAAAACCATGTAGCTGCTTGACCAAATCATCAGCAACATAAGCAACACATCAGGAAGAGTGAGAAATATTGCACTGACAATGTCAGTGGTCTTGTCATGTTGCACAGAAGAACATTGTTCATACACCCTTTCACGTGTAATGTTCTTATTGTACTGTATTGCTCTCATTTCCATGGGAAAAGTTATGTTTATTAAGAATGACAGGGCCCAGCTCATGTACACACAAGAAGCAATGGAACTGTGAGACTTGACTTTAAGCTGTCTCCACCTGGCAGTCTTTGGACTGATGGTGATGGCCTGAAAGACACTCAGAAAGCAGGTGCTGCTGATGGACACACCTCTCCCTATTCTGTGAAGAAAGAAGATCAGTTTGCATTCAATGTCATTGAAGAAGTCTTTCCACCCAAAAGCTGACACAATGTGGGGAACTCCTTTACACAGAAGAGTTAAGAAGTTGGCTACAATCAAGTGCTGCAGAATCCAGTCTGTGAACTTTAATCTGCACCCCATGAAGTAAAGCATCAGATAATGGTAGACTAAGAAGGAGTTGCCAAGGATTCCAACTACAGTTTGTGACATGAAGATCACACTTATTACAACGTCACTGGTTTCCATGCTCTCAAATCCTGTGTTCTTAGACCTCTTAGATGGCACAATGAGTCACAGGCTTTATGCACTCTATTATATCCTACATTGTATATTCATAATAATAAGGCTTATGTAGAATGTTTCCTTGATTAATCTACAGGGGATTAAAAAAATCATTATAATCTGAGAGTGTATAATATACCATCTCTGGTTTTAATGGAAGTTTATACAATTAGTCAATACTCACATCTGAGCAGAAGCTCTGCTATGGTGTTTTTTCTTTTAAGCAGATAAGGAAAAATTTGTTAAGTTCCTGTGAGGTCAAGTATTTACACATCCATTTCAGTGTGATGAAAGCGAGGACTTAACCCTCCAAAGTTGATAGGTTACTGGGTCCAAATCTACCTGAAAAATCATTCAAGGCCATCAGCAAAATGAACAGCCTCATGTATCTCATACCTTTTTGTAATTTTCCCATTTCAAAACTACAATTGTGGTATAATTTTTTGTAGTTTAATTTTCATGTGTGTGTATACCTGTTTTTTTGCTAAATATCAATTCTAAATAAACACTAGGAATTTTATTGTACAGAAAAATATTCACCATGCAGGAACCAGTCTCAAGAGCAGTATGTATAACCATGAAAAATTGCCCAATTATTAGATGCTCCATGAATATGGTTTATATATACTTATGTTTGCAAAAGCAAATAAAATGATAGCCTTCATTAGAAACCAGTCATGTATTGTTTATGCCATATATAATTTTCTGAAAGAAAGTATATACAAGTTAAAAAGAGTATGGATCACAGCAGTATGATTGTGGACCTGATGATATACTTCACATCCATATCGGCATCTGAAAGAGGATCTCTTAACTGGAATTTTGGTTTGCAAACTACCCAACTCTCCATGATGTGCCATCTGTATTTGGTCAGAATCATGTGTTTTATGCTTTATAATCAATGAAGAACTTGACTGGGATATGGCTCAGTATTCAAGACCACTAATGCTTTTTCAGAGAACCTGAGTTTCTAGATTCTCAGTACACATGTAATCTTACAAAAAACTGTATCTCTAGTTCTACAGTTCTAAGACCTTCTTCTCCTTTCAATTTCTAATTAAGATTCCCTTTATGGTTTACACATATGATACATAGGCGTGCATTCCTGCTTTCACACACACACACACACACACACACATACACACACACACACACACACACATTAAAAATAATCACAGTAGAATAAATTGCCACCTTCAAAATTTAAAAAAACACATAAAATACAATTCCAGCATTTCTAAAAAAAAATCTTTTTTCAGTGATACTTTTTTGCTTTACGTAAACCACTTTACACCTTTCACATAGCATATCATCAATTTTAAATTCATCCAATATGTATATATTTCTGTCCAAAGGTAAAACTTATGAAGATATGTGAATGCAAAGACCCTGGCTTTACATATCTGACTCACTAAGTGTTTGGATGGGTAACAATACATCCTATTTTTCAAAATATAAAATTTAAACTGGCATATTTTAAAAAAGCAGCCTCATTATGATCTCATTATTAAATTCTTTTTCAGGGCACATGCAGTCCCTGTCTCCACCAATGGCCTCATTTCTGTCCAAAGATAAATTTGAAATATGTAGCGCTGTATATTTGCTATCATGTCTGCTTGGCAAACAATCCTGTTCATTTACAAAATTCTCTCTGAGAACACCTTTAGGCAAAGCCTTGTTAGAGTCACATCATCAATAGGAAAAATTCTCGGGATTAGTAGACTGATCCTGAGAAGTAGGAATGATTTTTAAAACAAGATTTTAGCTCCTTGCATTCCGTTTCATTATCCATTGAAAAAACCATTAAGAATACCAGTGAGTGAAGGACTCAGAATGTAAGAATGTCAGAGTCTATGTTATATGTCTATTACCTTACATTCATTTTGCTTGTGTCCTGAGGCCATGCTACAGATGGTTCTCCATTTGCAAGTGTTCATTGTTCAATTCTAAAATTGAGTTTTTCTTACAGTCATGAAGTTAGGAGTGTTCAGATGGGATTTTCTTGAGGACTGTGACTTGCAGACTCCACTGGATGCACTAAGTAGTGGTGTTTCACTGGCCAGGTTGTTGATCTTAATGCCAAGGTCTTATGGACCCTGACATGCATCAATAAAGGGAGCCAGTTTTGAGATCTTGACACATAAGTCTGTGATCTCACCTCCTTGACATGCAATTAAAAATTTTATTTACTAGTAGTGGGTATCTAACTTTCCATGTTGCAGAAAACTTTTTCTGAGCATGTTTTCCCAGGTGTCATGAATCAAAAACAACTTTTGCTATCTTCTCAATGAAATGTAACAGTTTACTGTGACTTCCTTATCTCTCCTGTCCCTGCAGACTGCTAAGGATGATGAAATTCTTTGGTATGTCTTCCATACATCACCAAGACATGCTTTGGTATCAACCCATTTTCATGATTACCTGAGGTGTCATGGGACCAAATCCAGATTATCCCTTTACACATGAGAGTTCTGTCATCACTTACAGATTTAGAAGTTCAGTGATAAAATATCTTGTTCGTGTTTTAATTTTTCCAGAACAGTGTGTGAATAATTTTCATTCATAGTGGGAAATGTTGAGATAAGTCATTGTATTCAAAGTTAATTATACTTATTTGATTTTATAACTGAAGAAAACATTTCAGTACTGGCTGATACCAGTAACAGGAATAAAACTAGAGAATATTGTCTGTACCAAGAATGGATGTTCTGAAGCACATCCTCCATGATGAGGAGCAGAATAAGATGATATCCCTTCTGGGCTCTTGAAAGAACATACCTATCTCATGTCTCTACTAAGCTAGATGTACTGAAGCTATTTTCTTGTTTAATTACCAATACTCTATCTGCAGTGAATATCCATTTACATAGCTTTCTAGAATTATTAGCAACCCCAATTGGCAAGTAACTTGATAAGATGAGAAGAAACAAAGATCTGCTTCTTTTGAGAAACTGTATGGTGAAGTAAGACCTAGAAATTGCCATATGGATATAGCTATGTGTGTGCCTGCATTATATTGGTTGGTGTCCCTTCTTGCTGTGGTGTTGGCTGCATGTTCCTCAAAGAACGATAAGCTACAAATTAAGTTGAGCTACCTGAATTATGGACATCTTTTATTTTTACATCACGATACCATTTTTTTCCTAGTGGCATGGAATGGCACCCACTCTGAGGAACGTTGTCTGCAAGGAATACAGACATCAATCAAGCAGCAGAATGACCAAAAAATATGCCGTTTCATGAGAAAGTAACCCACAATGGACAATATTACAACTTGTGGTGACCATTGCATGGACTTTTCTGGCTGGGTAATACAATAAAGAATGAAGCTCATATGTCTGCCCAAAAACAGAATGCTGAAGGAAGGGGATTAAGAAGAGTAGGTCACTGGGTGCTCACCTCTGAAAATGCTTCTAATTTGTCAGAAAAGCAAGAATGTAATGATAAATGAGCATATTGAGTTTGTCCTTTCTTTTTTTTATGGGTAGAAATTTAAGAAATTAATGAAAGAATGCTAATAATACAAAAATATACATCCATTAAAAATACCAAGTTTATAGAACAAGTAATTAGGAGAATCATCAACTATAGGAAGAATTGATAAAACTTCAAAATGTTGTT
>NC_046170.1:19521417-19531023 GCF_011064425.1 Rattus rattus
ATTGCTTCCTGTTACATTCCTATTTGGATGTGAGGCTATGTTTGTGTGCTTTTCTTCTCCTTGTTTTGTTGCCAAGACGTTTAGTTTCTTGCTTTTTCTAGGGTGTAGCTTGCTTCCTTATGTTGGGCTTTACCTTTTATTATCCTTTGTAGCACTGGATTTGTAGAACTATATTGTGTAAATTTGGTTTTGTCATGGAATAGCTTGGTTTTTCCATCTGTGTTAATTGAGAGTTTTGCAGGATACAGTAACCTGGGCTGGCATTTGTGTTCTCTTAGGGTCTGTATGACATCTGTCCAGGATCTTCTGGCTTTCATAGTTTCTGGCGAAAATCTGGTATGATTCTGATAGGTCTGCCTTTATATTACTTGACCTTTTTCCCTTACTGCTTTTAATATTCTTTCTTTATTTTGTGCATTTGTTGTTTTGACTATTATATGGTGGGAGGAGTTTCTCTTCTGTCCAATCTATTTTGAGTTCTCTAGGCTTCTTTTATGCTTATGGGCATCTCTTTCTTTAGGTTAGGGAAGTTTTCTTCTATGATTTTGTTGAAGATATTTACTGGTCCTTTGAGCTGGGGGTCTTCACTCTTTTCTGTACCTATTATCCTTAGGTTTTATCTTCTCATTGAGTCTTGGATTTCCTGTATGTTTTGAACCAGTAGCTTTTCCATGTTTCACATTATCTTTGACAGTTGTGTCGATGATTTCTATGGAATCTTCTGCTCCTGAGATTCTCTCTTCCATCTTTTGTATTCTGTTGGTGATGCTTGTATCTACGGCTCCTTGTCTCTTCCTTTGGTTTTCTATATCCAGGGTTGTTTCCCTGTGTTCTTTCTTGATTGCTTCTATTTCCATTTTTAATTCCTTCAACTGTTTGATTGTATTTTCTTGGAATTCTTTCAGGGATTTTTGTGACTCCTCTCTATGGGCTTCTACTTGTTTATTTATGTTTTCCTGGAAATCTTTCAGGGATTTGTGTGATTCCTCTCTATAGGTTTCTACTTGTTTATTTATGTTTTCCTGCATTTCTCTAAGGGAGTTCTTTATGTCTTTCTTGAAGTCCTCCAGCATCATGATCAAATATGATTTTAAATCTATATCTTGCTTTTTCTGGTGTGTTTGGATATTCAGTGTTTGCTTTGGTGGGAGAATTGGGCTCCGATGATGCCATGTAGTCTTGTTTTCTGTTGCTCGGTTTCCTGAGCTTTGCCCTCGCCATCAGATTATTTCTGGTGTTAGTTTGTTTTGCTATTTGTGATAGTGGGTAGACTGTCCTACAAGCTTGTGTGACAGGAGTGTTGTAGACCTGTTTTCCTGTTTTCTTTCAGCCAGTTATGGGAGCAGAGTGTTCCGCTTTCGGGTGTGTAGTTTTTTCTGTCCACAGGTCTTCAGCTGTTTCTGTGGGCCTGAAGAGTTCCTGTGTGTTCCTGTGAGTCAGAAATGTGGGCCGAGTGTAGTCTCTTCTGGCTTCCCGCCTCTCTGAAGGTTTAGCTCTCCCTCCCATGGGATTTGGGTGCAGAGAGCTGTTAATCCAGTCCCTTTAGGTTCCGGAGGTGTCTCGGGCGCAGGGGGTCTGCAGCTCCTGTGCACCTATCTTCCGTTTCCCAGAGGCCGAATACAGTTTCCTCTTGGGCCAGGGATGTGGGCAGGGGTGGGCAATATTGGTGGTCTCTCCCGCTCTGCAGTCTCAGGAGTGCCCACCTGTCTGGGCGGTGAGCTCTCTCTCGCACGGGGTTCGGGAGCAGTGAGCTGTGGGCAGGGCTCAGTGAAGTTTGGAATCCACCTCGATCAAGTGATTTTTATCTTTCAGTTTGTTTATATAGTAGATTATGTTGATGGTTTTCCGTATATTAAACCACCCTTGAATACCAAAGCATACACCGTCTTCTTAGCACCTCATAGTACCTTCTCTAAAATTGATCATATAATCTGTCAGAAATCAGGCCTCAACATATAAAGGAAGACAGAAATAATCCCATGCATCCTATCAGATCACCAGAGACTAAGTCTGGTCTTCAGTTACAAGAACAATGACAGAAAGCCCACATACACATGAAAGTTGAACAACACTGTACTCAATGATAACTTGTTCAAAGAAGAAATGAAGAGAGAAATTAAAGACTTCTTAGAATTTAATCAAAATTAAGGTACTATATACCTTTGGGTCATAATGAAAGCAGTGCTAAGAGGAAAACGCATAGCTCTGAGTGCCTGCAAAAACAAACAGGAGAGAGCATACATCAGCAGCTTGACAGCACACCAAAAAATTCTAGGACAAAAAGAAGATAATACACCTAAGAGGAGTAGAAGGCAGGAAATAGTCAAACTCAGGACTGAAATCAACCAAATAGAAACAAAAAGGACTATACAAAGAACCAGGAGCTGGCTCTTTGAGAAAATTGACAAGATAGATAAACCCTTAGCCAAACTAACCAGAGAGCACAGCGAGTGTATCCAAATTAATAAAATCAAAAATGAAAAGGGAGACATAACAACAGAATTTGAGGAAATTCAAAAAAACCATCACAGCTTACTACAAAAGCTTATATTCAACACAACTCAAAAATCTGGTGGAAACAGACAACTATCTAGACAAATTCCATGTACCAAAGTTAAATCAGAACCTGACATACCATCCAAACAACCCTCTAACTCCTAAAGAAATAGAAGCAATTATTAAAATTCTCCCAACTAAAACGAGCCCAGAACCAGATGGATTTAGTGCAGAATTCTATCAGACATTCATAGAAGAACTCCAATACTGTCCAAATTATTCTACAAAATAGACAGAACACTATCAAATTCCTTCTATGAAGCCACAATTATGGTTATACCTAACCACACAAAGATTCACCAAATAAAGAGAACTTCAGGCCAATTTCCCTTATGATTATCAATGCAAAAATACTCAATAAAATTCTCTCAAACTGAATCCAAGAACAACAAATCAATCATCCATCGGGATCAAGTATGCTTGATCCCAGGGATGCAGGGATGTTTCAGTATATGGAAATCCATCAATGTAATCTACTATATAAACAAATTCAAAGAAAAGATATCATATGATGATTTCATTAAATGCCGAGAAAGCATTTGATAAAATTCAACTCCCCTTCATGATAAAAATATTGGAAAAATCAAGAGTTCAAGGCCCATACCTAAACTTAGCAAAAGTAATATACAGCAAACCAGAAGCTAATAAACTAAGTGCATAGAAACTTGAAGCAATTCTGCCAAATTCAGGGACTAGACAAAGCTGCTCACTCTCTCCTTACTTATTCAATATAGTTCTCAAAGTCCTAGCCAGAGCAATCTGACAACAAAACGAGGTCAAAGGGATACAAAAGGAGGTCAAAGATGATATGATACCATATTAAAGTGACCTCAAAAGTTCCACCAGAGCTTAGGCTTAATAAACAACTGCAGCAATGTGGCTGGGTATAAAATGAACTCAAACAGATCAGTAGTCTTCTTCTACTTAAAAGATAAACAGGCTGAGAAAGAAATTAGGGAAATGACAGCCTTCATCATAGTCCTAAAATATATAAAATAGTTTGGTGTGACTTTAATCAAGTGAGTGAAAGAGCTGTCTGACAAGAACTTCCATTCTCTGAAGAAACAAACTGAAGAAGATCTCAGAAGTTGCAAAGACCTCAGAAATTGGCAGGATTAATATAGTAAAAATGGTCATTTTGCCAAATGCAATCTACAGATTCAATTCAATTCAATTCAATTCAATTTACACTTCCAAGCAGCAGTCTATCACTGATGGGAGGAAGGGCAGGGGCTCAAGGCAGGAACCTAAAGTCAAGGTCTGAAGCAGAAGCCATGATTTGCTCCCCTGTCTTGCACAGCCTGCTTTCTTATACCCATGAAGACCAACTCCCAAAGGGGCTATATCATTCACTGAGAGCAGGTATCTCTTATTTTGCACATTAATCAAGAAAATGAATGACACATTGAACATACAACCTTCTGTTAGTGGTATTTTCTTAATAGAGGTTCTCTTTTTCCAAGTTAACTCTAGCTGTGTTGCTGACATAAAACTACCCACACAAAATGTTGCATAATTTGATTATGGTAATCAAATTTTCATTGAATATATAAACATATATGTAATATTTAACATAAAAGAATACATATATATGTAGGAAATTATCAAAATTTAGAGTATGAAGTGAAATTTCAATTTCAATTATAGTTCAATAAATCTGGAGTCAGTTGGCTCTAAACAACCAAGAATTTTGAGGGAGGGGTCATGGAATTCGGGGTTTTCAGAGGGGAAACTTGGAAGGGGAATAACACTTGAAATGTAAACCAATAAAATAACCAAAATTATTAAAATGAAAGAATACAAACAAACAAAAACCTATTCACACATCTATGGTTATTCTTGAGTTAAATGATATTCAATACAAACATAAAACCCAAGAATTCACAGTAGTCATTCGCAATGTCCGTTGCTTGCTAAAACCTTCCCCAGACTCTTCTTTATTAGCCAATCCCTATCATGTTTCTGAATGTTATCTGTTCAGAGAATATGAGTACTTAAACTATTTGACTGTATTTATTTGGAATCATTTTGGCAAGAGAAGTAGCTAAAAAACATTTGTCCAATAAATTTTAGCAAGTTGCTGTAGAAAAAGAGAAGATAAATATCAACAAAGATAAATATTAACAAAGTATATTGTAAACCAAAGTATTGTTTTACAAAGTATGACATTTATAAAAATTGATTACTATTGTTTATGTGCAAAATGTAGGATATGAAGTGCAAAGAAACACTTTATAATATACTCACTATTTATATTTTTACAGGTTTGTTCATGAATGCCTATCACCCGCTTTTTTGACATGATTAAGTATGTATACATAATTGAATGAAATACATAGATTATTTAAAACCATTCCATCTGTATGTTATTGATATGGTTAGCATATTCTGTTCCCTGGACAGGCAGAATAGAGTGAAGACTCAAAGAGTTAATGGCCGATCACCAGAAAGGGACTCACAGTTGGGAAACATGCAGCGACTACCGCAGCCATGTTCACCCATAAAAAGGTTGGATTGTGCACAAGAGACATATTAACTTGTAAGATGCAAGAAATTGTGTAAAAGAAGACAAAGGTGCTCACCAAGAGCAGAATGGTCTTTGTGGCTCTGAACTCAGAGGAGGACCTGAAGGAAAAATTGCTACTATGAATGTGCTTCATTCTCTGCTTATGTCTGTAAAGAATGAAAACCATGTAGCTGCTTGACCAAATCATCAGCAACATAAGCAACACATCAGGAAGAGTGAGAAATATTGCACTGACAATGTCAGTGGTCTTGTCATGTTGCACAGAAGAACATTGTTCATACACCCTTTCACGTGTAATGTTCTTATTGTACTGTATTGCTCTCATTTCCATGGGAAAAGTTATGTTTATTAAGAATGACAGGACCCAACTCATGTACACACAAGAAGCAATGGAACTGTGAGACTTGACTTTAAGCTGTGTCCACCTGGCAGTCTTCGGACTGATGGTGATGGCCTGGAAGACACTCAGAAAGCAGGTGCTGCTGATGGACACACCCCTCCCTATTCTGTGAAGATAGAAGATCAGTTTGCATTCAATGTCATTGAAGAAGTCTTTCCACCCAAAAGCTGACACAATGTGGGGAACTCCTTTACACAGGATAGTTAAGAAGTTGGCTACAATCAAGTGCTGCAGAATCCAGTCTGTGAACTTTAACCTGCACCCCATGAAGTAAAGCATCAGATAATGGTAGACTAAGAAGGAGTTGCCAAGGATTCCAACTACAGTCTGTGACATGAAGATCACACTTATTACAATGTCACTGGTTTCCATGCTCTCAAATCCTGTGTTCTTAGATCTCTTAGATGGGACAATGAGTCACAGGCTCTATGCACTCTATTATATCCTACATTCTATATTAATAATAAGGCTTATGTAGAATGTTTCCTTGACTAATCTACAGGGATTAAAAAAGCTTCATTATAATCTGAGAGTGTATAATATACCATCTCTGGTTCTAATGGAAGTATATACAACTTAGTCAATACTCACATCTGAGCAGAAGTCTCTGCTATAGTTTTAGTTAAGCAGATAAGGAAAAATTTGTTAAGCTCCTGTGAGTCAAGTATTTACACATCCATGCTCAGTGATGAAAGCGAGGACTTTAAGTGTCCAAAGTTGACAGGTTACTGGGTCCAAATCTACCTGAAAAATCATTCAAGGCCATCAGCAAAATGAACAGCCTCATGTATCTCATATACCTTTTGTAATTTTCATTTTCAAAACTACAATTGTGGTATAATTTTTGTAGTTTAATTTTCCATGTGTGTGTATACCTGTTTTTTGCACAAGGAAATATCAATTCTAGTAAACACTGGGAATTTTATTGTACAGGAGAAAATATGACCATGCAGGAACCAGTCTCAAGAGCAGTATGTATAACCATGAAAAATTGCCCAATTATTAGATGCTCCACAATGGTTTATATATACTTATGTTTGCAAAGCAAATAAAATGATAGCCTAATAGAAACCAGTCGTACTGTTATGCCATATATAATTTTCGAAAAAAGAAAAAGCACAAGTTAAAGAGTATGGATCACAGCAGTATGATTGTGGGCCTGATGATATACTTCAGTGCTATCGGGTATCTGAAAGAGTGATCTCTTAACTGGAATTTTGGTTTGCAAACTACATAACTCCTCCATGATGTGTACACACTGTATTTGGTCAGCGACATGTTTTATGCTTTGTAACCAATGAAGAACTTGTGACTAGAGATAGGCTCAGTATTCAAGACCACTGGCTGCTTTTTCAGAGAACCTGAGTTTCGTTCTCAGTACACATGTAATCTTACAAACAACTGTATCTCTAGTTCTACAGTTCTAAGACCTTCTTCTGGCCTTTCAACATTCCATGTACACATATGATACATAGGCGTGCATTCCTGCTTTCACACACACACACACACACACACACACACACACACACACACAAACACATTAAAAATAAACGGAATAAATTGCCACCTTCAGCTTCCAAAAATTAAAAAAAACACATAAAATACACCATTTCTAAAAAAAAATCGTTAGTTTCACAGTGATACTTTATTATTTAAGTAAACTTTCACTTTACACCTTCACATCAGCATATCATCAATTGTTAAATTCATCCAATATGTATATATTTCTGTCCAAAGGTAAAATTATGAACATATGTGAATGCAAAATGACTCATATCTGACTCACTGTGTTTGGATGGGTAACAATACATCCTATTTTCATGTAAAATTTACTGAGCATACTTTAGGAAGAAGCAGCCTCATTATGATCTCAGAGTACATTCTTTTCAGGGCAGATGCAGTCCCTGTGTCCACCAATGGCCTCATGTGACAAATTTAAACACTGTATATTTGCCTATCCTGTCTGCTTGGGATTTCCTGGTTCATTTGCCTTCGACCTTCTCTCTGAGAACACCTGGCGAAACTGTAGAGTCACATCATCAATAGGAAAAATTCTCAGGATTAGTAGACTGATCCTGAGAAGTAGGATGATTTTAAAACAAGATTTTAGCACCTTGCATTCCAGATTTCATTATCCATTGAAAAAAGCCACAAGAATACCAGTGAGTGAAGGACTCAAGGATGTAAGAATGTCAGAGTCTATGCTATATGTCTATTACCTTACATTCATTTTGCTTGTGTCCTGAGGCCATGCTACAGATGCCTCTCCATTTGCAAGTGTTCAATTGTTCAATTCCAATTTGAGTTTTCTTAAAGTCGTGCTTAGTTAGAGTGTTCAGATGGGATTTTCTTTGAGGACTGTGACTTGCAGACTCCACTGGATGCACTGCGAGTGGTGTTTCACTTGCCAGGTTGCTGATCTTAGTGCCAAGGTCTTATGAACCCTGACATGTATTAAAGGGCAGAAGCCAGTTTCTGAGATCTTGACACACAAGTCTGTGATCTCACCTCCCCTTGGACATGCAATTAAAATTTTACTTTCACTAGTAGTGGGTATCTAACTTTCCATGTTGCACGGGGAAACTTTTCTGAGCATGTTTTCCCCAGGTGTCATGAATCAAAAACAACTTTTTGCTATCTTCTCAATGAAATGTAACAGTTTACTGTGACTGTTATCTTCTCATGTCCCTGCAGACTGCTAAGGATGATGAAATTCTTTGGTATGTCTTCCATACATCACCAAGACATGCTTGCGTCAACCCATTTCATGATTACCTGAGGTGTCATGGGACCAAATCCAGATTATCCCTTACTGACATGAGAGTTCTGTCATCACTTACAGATTAGAAGTTCAGTGATAGTAATATCTTGTTCGTGTTTTTAATTTTTTCCAGAACAGTGTGTGAATAATTTTCATTCATAGTGGGAAATGTTGAGATAAGTCATTGTATTCAAAGCTAATTATGCTCATTTGATTTTATAACTGAAGAAAGCTTCACATTTCAGTACTGGCTGATACCAGTAACAGGAATAAAACAGAGAATATTGTCTGTACAAGAATGAATGTTCTGAAGCACATCCTCCGTGATGATGGAGCAGAATAAGATGATATCCCTTCTGGGCTCTTGAAAGAAATCATACCTATCTCATGTCTCTACTAAGCTAGATGTGCCTGAAGCTATTTTCTTCATTTAATTACCAATACTCTATCTGCAGTGAATATCCATTTACATGCTTTCAGGAATTATTAGCAACAACAATTGGCAACTTGATAAGATGAGAAGAAAACAAAGATCTGCTTCTTTGAGAAACTGCATGGTGAAGTAAGACCTAGAAATTGCCATATGGATATAGCTATGTGCCTGCATTATATTGGTTGGTGTCCTTCTTGTTGTGGTGTTAGCTGCATGTTCCCTCAAAGAACTGATAAGCCATGCAATTAAGTTGAGCTACCTGAACATGGGACATCTTTATTTTCTTATATCACGATACCATTTTTTTCCTAGTGGCATGGAATGGCACCCACTCTGAGGAACGTTGTCTGCCACAGGAATACAGACATGTCAATCAAGCAGCAGAATGACCAAAAAATATGCTGCATTTCATGAAAGTAACCCATAATGGACAATATTGCAACTTGTGGTGACCATTGCATGGACTTTATTCTGGCTGGGTAATACAATAAAGAATAGAAGCTCATATGTCTGCCCAAAAACATGAATGCTGAAGGAAGTGACTACAATGAGTGAAGGTCACTTGGGTGCTCACCTCTGAAAATGCTTCTGAATTGTCAGGAAAGCAGGAGAAATGCAATGATAAATGAGCATATTGAGTTGTCCTTTCTTTTATTTTATGGGTAGAAATTTAAGAAATTAATGAAAGAATGCTAAGTAATACATAAAATATACATCCATTAAAATACCAAGCATATAAAGCAGGTAATTATTAGGAGAATCATCAGCTATAGGAAGAATTTGATAAAACTTCAAAATGTTGTTCCTCAACCTTCTTATTACTTCAACCCTTCAATACAGTTTTTCATTTGTATCCAACAACAAATTCATTTTCATTGCTAATTTATAATTGTAATTTTGCTACAGTTATGAATAGTAATGTAAATATT
>NC_046170.1:19531123-19573418 GCF_011064425.1 Rattus rattus
ACTTGACAAAGATTTGTTTTCGAAAGTCTGTTCGTCAAAATGCGTTCATTCCTTAAAAATAATGAAAGAGAACTCTTTGAACCTCGGTTGAATAAAAGGTTTTCTTGCCACCAAAAAAAAAAAAAAAGAAAGAAAGAAAATGTGGTATATTTACCCAATGGAGTACTACTCAGCTATCAAAAACAATGACTTTATGAAATTCATAGGCAAATGGATGGAACTGGAAAATATCATCCTGAGTGAGGTAACCCAATCAAAGACAAACACACATGGTATGCACTCACTGATAAGTGGCTATTAGCCCAAATTCTTGAATTGCCCTAGATGCACAGAACACATGAAGCTCAAGAAGTATGACCAAAATGCGAATCCTTCATTCCTTCTTTAAAAGGGGAACAAGAATACCCTTGGCAGGGAATACAGAAGCAAAGTTTAAAACAGAGGCAGAAGGAACACCCATTCAGAACCTGCCCACATGTGGACCATACTTATACAGCCACCCAATTAGATAAGATGGATGAAGCAAAGAAGTGCAGGCTAACAGGAACTGGATATAGATCTCTCCTGAGAGACACAGCCAGTATACAGCAAATACATAGGCTACTTCCAGCAGCAAACCACTGAACTAAGAACGGGACCCCGTTGAAGGACTCACAGAAAAGACTGGAAGAGCTTGAAGGGGCTTGAGCCCCCATATGAACAACAATGCCAAGCAACCAGAGCTTCCAGGGCCTAAGCCACTACCCAAAGACTGTACATGG
The DNA here is from genome assembly GCF_011064425.1 of Rattus rattus. Classification (NCBI taxonomy): domain Eukaryota; kingdom Metazoa; phylum Chordata; class Mammalia; order Rodentia; family Muridae; genus Rattus; species Rattus rattus. Next base: position 19,531,885 of record NC_046170.1, read on the forward strand.
ACTGACCCTGGGCTCCAACCTCATAGGTACCAATGAATAGCCTAGTAAGAGCACCAGTGGTAGGGGAAGCCCTTGATCCTGCCAAGACTGAACCCCTCCAGTGAACATGATTTTTGGGGGGAGGGTGGTAATGGGGGGAGGATTTGGAGGGGAACACCAATATAGTGGGGGGGGGAGGAGTTAGGTTGGATGTTGGCCCGGAAACTAGGAAAGGGAATAATAATCAAATGTAAATAAGAAATACTCCAGTTAATAAAGATAAAAAAAATACAATCTGAAAAACGAACAAAAGACACTTGACAAAATTGTAAAAAGGAAAAAAAGGGAAGATGGAAATAATTATGAAGCCACCGTGTGCTGAATACACAAGAAGAACCTTTGGGGTGGGTGTCATTAATCATTAGGATACATACCCCTCTTTCCTTCAATCGCATCTTGCCTTTCTTTTTTTCCTTCCATTTCTATTAAATTGGGTATTTCTTACTTACATTTCAAATGTTATTCCTTTTCCCATTTTCCTGTCCATCAGCCCCTTAACCCTTCCTGCTCCCCTTCTATATGGGTGTTCCCTTCCCAATCCACACCCATTACCTCCCACCCTCAACAATCCCCTATACTGGGGGTCCAACCTTGGCAGGACGGAAGGATTTCCCTTCCACTGGTACCCCAACAAGACTATTTACTGCTACATATAAAGTTGGAGCCCAGGATCCGTTCATGTATAGTCTTTGGGTAGTGGCTTAGTCCCTGGAAACTCTGATTTGTTGGCATTGTTGTTTTAGTGGGGTCGTAAGGCCCTTCAGCTCTTTCAGTCCTTTCTCTAATTCCTCTAACGGGGGTCCCATTCTCAGTTCCGTGGTTTGCTGCTGGCATTTGCCACTGTATTTCACATGTTCTGGCTGTGTCTCTCAGGAGAGATCTATATTCGGTTCCTGTCAGCTCACACTTCTTAGCTTCATCCATCTTATCTAGTTTTAATGGCTGTATTTGTATGGGCCACGTATGGGGCAGACTCTGAATGGCCGTTTCTTCAGTCTCTGCTCCAAATTTTGCTTCCCTATCCCCTCCTACAGATATTTTGTTACCATTTTAAAAAAGGAGTGAAGCATCTGCATTTTGGTCATCTGTCTTGAATTTCATGTGGTCTGCGCATCTTGGATAATTCAAGGATGTGGGCTAATATCCACTTATCAAGGAGTGCATGCATGTGTGATTTTCTATGATTGGGTTATCTCACTCAGGATGACATTTTCTAGTTCCATCCATTTGCCTATGAATTTAATGAAGTCACTGTTTTGATAGCTAAGTAGTACTCCATTAAGTAGACATACCATATTTTCTGTTTCCATTCTTCTGTTGAAGGATATCTGGGTTCTATCTACCATCTGAATATTATAAATAAGGCTGCTATGAGCATAGTGGAGCATGTGTCTTTGTTATATGTTGGAGCATCATTTGGGAATATGTCCAGGAGAGGTATAGCTGGGTTCTCAGGTAGTACAATGTCGAATTTACTGAGGAACCTCCAAACTGATTTCAAGAGAGGTTGTACCAGTCTGCAATCCCACCAAAAATTGAGGAGTCTTCCTCTTTCTCCACATCCTTGACATCATCTGCTGTTGCCTGAGTTTTTGATCTTAGCCATTCTGTCTGGGGTGAGGTGGAATCTCAGGGTTGCTTTGATTTGCATTTCCCTGATGACTAAGGATGTTGAACATTTCTTTCAGTGCTTCTCAGCCATTCAATATTCCTCAGCTGTGAATTCTTTGTTAATTTCTGTACCCCATTTTTAATAGGCTTATTTGGCTCTCTGGAGTCTAACTTCGTGAGTTCTTTGTATATTTTGGATATAAGCCCTCTATCAGTTGTAGGATTGGTAAAGATCTTTTCCCAATCTGTTGGTTGTCGTTTTGTCCTAATGACAGTGTCCTTTGCCTTACAAAAGCTTTGCAGTTTTATGAGTTCCCATTTGTCAATTCTTGATCTTAGAGCATAAGCCATTGGTGTTCAGTTCAGGAAATTTTCTCCATTGCCCATGTGTTTGAAACACTTCCCCATTTTTTTCTTCTATTAGTTTTAGTGTGTCTGGTTTGATGTGGGGGTCCTTGATCCACTAGGACTTGATCTTTGTACATGATGATAAGAATAGATTGACTTGCATTCTTCTACATACTGACATCCAGTTGAACCAGCACACTTTGTTGAAAACACTATCTCTTTTCCGTTGGATGGTTTTGGCTCCTTTGTTAAAAATCAAGTGGTCATAGGTTTTTGGGTTAGATTCTGGGTCTTAAATTCTATTTCTAGTATCTACCTGCCTATCTCTGTACCAATACCATAGAGTTTTTATCACTATTGCTCTGTAATATTGCTTGAGGTCAGGGATTCCCCCAGAAGTTCTTTTACTGTTGAGGGTAGTTTTGGTGTACTCAGTTTTTTATTATTACAAATGAATTTGCAAATTGTTCTTTCTATCTCTATGAAGAATTGGATTGAAATTTTGATGGCGATTGCATTGAATCTGTACTTTGCTTTTGGTAACATGGCCATTTTTACTATATTAATCCTGCCAATCCATGACCATGGTAGATCTTTCCATCTTCTGAGATCTTCTTCAACTTCTTTGTTCAAAGAGCTGAAGTTTTTGTCATACAGATCTATCACTTGCTTGGTTAAAGTCACACCGAGGAATTTATATTATTTGAGACTACTATGAAGACTGTGATTTCCCTAATTTCTTTCTCAATCTGTTTATCTTTGTACAGGAAGGCTACCAATTTGCTTTTGTTAATTTTATACCCAGCCACTTGGCTGAAGTTGTTTATCAGGCTTAGTAGTTCTCTGGTGGAACTTCTGAGGTCAATTAAGTATATTATCTTATCACATGCCAATAGTGGTATTTTGACTTCTTCCTTTCTAAATCGTATCCTGTTGACCTCCTTTTGTTGTCTGATTGCTCTGCCTAGAACATCAAGAACTATATTGAATAAGTAGGGAAAGAGTGGCCAGTTTTGTCTAGTTCCTGATTTTAGTGGGATTGCTTCAAGTTTCTCTCCATTTAGTTTGATGTTAGCAACTGGTTTGCTGTATATGGCTCTTACTATGTCTAGTTTTGGGCCTAGAATTCCTATTCTTTCTAGTACTTTTATCATGAAGGGGTGTTGAATTTTGTTAAATGGTTTCTCAGCATCTAATGAAATGATCATGTGGTTTTATCTTTGAGTTTGTTTATAAAGTAGATTACATTGATGGTTTTCCATATATTGAACCATCTCTGCATGACTGGGATGAAGCCTACTTGATCATAATGGATGATAGTTTTGATCAGTTTGTAAGAATTTTATTGAGAACTTTTGCATCGATATTCATGTGGGAAATTCGTCTGCAGTTCTCTTTTTTTGTTGGGTGTTTGTGTAGTTTAGGCATAAGAGTAACTGTGACTTCATAAAAGGAATTTGGCCGTGCTCCGTCTTCTTCAATTTTGTGGAATAGTTTGTATACCATTGGTACAAGGTCTTCTATGAAGTACTGGTAGAATTCTGCACTAAAACCATCTCATCCTGAGCTCTTTTTGGTTGGGAGAATTTTAATGACTGCTTCTATTTCTTTAGGAGTTATATGGTTGTTTAAAATGGTTAATCTGTTCCTGATTTAAATTTGGTACCTGGTATCTCTCTAGAAAATTGTCCATTTCCTCCAGATTTTCAAGTTTTTGTTGAATATAGGCTTTTATATGGGATCTGATGGGTTTTTTTTGTATTTCCTCTGATTCTGTTGTTATGTCTCCCTTTTCATTTCTGATTTTGTAATTTTGGACACACTCTCTGTGTCCTCTTATTAGTCTGGCTTGGGGTTTATCTATCTTGTTGATTTTCCTAAAGAACCAGCTTTTGGTTCTGTTGATACTTTGTATAGTTCTGTTTGTTTCTACTTGATTGATTTCAGCCCTGAGTTTGATTATTTCCTGCCTTCTCCTTTTGGGTATATTTGCTTCTTTTTGTCTGAAGTATGCTTTCTCCTGTTTTTTTCTGCAGGCACTCAGAGCTAGGAGTTTTGTTTTAGCCCAGCTTTCATTGTGTCCCATAAGTTTGGGTATGCTGTACCTTCATTTTCATTAAATTCTAAGAAATCTTTAATATCTTTCTTTATTTCTTCCTTGACCAAGGTATCCTTGAATAGGGCATTGTTCAACTTCCATGTATATGTTGGTGTTTTCCTTATTTTTTTTATTGAAGACAAGCCTTAGTCCATGGTGGTCTGATAGATGCATGGAATTATTTCTATCTTCCTGTATCTGTTGAGGCCTGTTTTATGACCTATTATATGGTCAGTTTTGGAGAAAGAACCATGAGGTGGTGAGAAGGTTTATTCTTTTGTTTTAGGATGTCATGTTCTATAAATATCCGTTAAGTTCATTTGGGTGATAACTTCTATTAGTCTGTCTACCTCTCTTTAATTTCTGTTACAATGATCTGTCTATTGGAGAGAGTGGGGAGTTGAAATCTCCTACTATTATTGTGTGAGGTGCAATGTGTGCTTTGAGGTTTGGTAAGGTTTCTTTTATGTATGTAAGTGCTTTTGTTTTTGGAACATAGATATTTAGGATTGAGAGTGGATTTTTCCTTTGATAAATATGAAGTGTCCTTCCTTATCATTTTTGATGACTTTTGGTTGAAAGTCGATTTTATTCGATATTAGAATGACTACTCCAACTTGCTTCTTCAGAGCATTTGATTGGAAAGTGGTTTTCCAGACGTTCACTCTGAGGTAGTGTCTGTCTTTGTCTCTGAGGTGTGTTTCCTGTAGGTCCTCTTTACGTATCCAGTCTTTTATTCTGTGTCTTTTTATTGGGGAATTGAGTCCATTGATGTTGAGAGATATTAAGGAATAGTGATTGTTGCTTCCTTTTATTTTCATATTTGGAGGTGGGATTATGTTTGTGTGCTTCTCTTCTATTGGTTTTGTTGCAAAAAGATTACTTTCTTGCTTTTTCCAGGGTGTAGCTTGCCTCCTTGTGTGGGTCTTTGCCATTTATTTTCCTTTGTAGGGCTGGATTTGTAGAAAGATATTGTGTAAATTTGGTTTCATCATGTAATATCTTGGTTTCTCCCTCAATGTTAATAGATAGTTTTGCTGGATACAGTAGCCTGGTCTAGCATTCTTGTTCTCTTAGGGTCTGTATGACATCTGTCCAGGATCTTCTAGTTTTCATAGTCTTTGTTGAGAAGACTAGTGTAATTCTGATAGGACTGCATTTATATGTTACTTGACCTTTTTCCCTTACTGCTTTTAATATTCTTTCTTTATTTTGTGTATTTGGTGTTTTGACTATTAAGTGATGGGAGTAATTTCTTTTCTGGTCCAATCTGTTTTGGAGTTCTGTAGGCTTCTTGTATGTTTATGGGCATCTCTTTAGTTTAGGGAAGTTTTCTTCTATGATTTTGTTGAAGATATTTACTGGTCCTTTCAGTTTGGAGTCTTCAGTCTCTTCTATACCTATTATGCTTAGGTTTGATCTTCTCATTGTGTCCTGGACTTCCTGTATGTTTTGGAATAGGAGCTTTTTCCATTTTACATTATTTTTGACAGTTGTCTCAATGTTTTCTATGGTATCTTCTGCTCATGAGATTCTGTCTTCTATCTCTTGTATTCTGTTGGCGTTGCCCACATCTATGACTCCTGATCTCTTCCCTAGGTTTTCTATCTCCAGGGTTGTCTCCCTTTGTGCTTTCTTAATTGTTTCTATTTCCATTTTTGATTTGTTAATGGTTTCATTCATTTCCTTCTCCTATTTGGTTGTTTGTTCCAATACTTCTTTAAGGAATTTTTGTGTTTGCTCTTTAAGTGCTTCTACTTGTTTAGTCTTGTCCTGTAATTCCTTAAGGGAGTTATTTATGACCTTCTTAAAGTCCTCTGTCATCATGACAAAATGTGATTTTAATTCTAGATCTTGCTTTTCTGGTGTGTTTGGATATCCATTGTTTCCTTTGGTGGGAGTACTGAGCACTGATGATGCCCAGTAGTCTTGGTTTCTGTTGCTTGGGTTCCTGTGCTTGCCTATCGCCATCAGGTTGTCTCTGGTGTTAGCCATTCTTGCTGTTTCTAATGGTGGCTTGACATTCCTGTGGGCCTGTGTGTCAGCACTCCTGTAGACCTGTTTTCCTGTTTTCTTTAAGCCAGTTATGGGAACAGAGTGTTTTCTTCTCAGGCATGTAGTCGCTCGTGACATCTGGCTTTCAGCTCTCCATGAGAGTAGCAACTTGAAGGGTCCTGCCCCTACTGTTCATAGGTCCCTGTGGTGCTAGGTGTTTTCCTCTTGAGTCGGAAATGTGAAGATAGAGTAGTCTCCTCTGGGTTCTCAGGAGGGTCTGCACCTCTGAGTGTCTATCTCCCCCCCCCGCCGCCGGCCTCCACCTCCACGCCAGGATTTGTGTACAGGGAGCTGTTTAACCAATTCATTTCCGATCTGATCATTTGTCTGGACAGAGAGGCTCCTGCAGCTTTACTGCTACTATATTCCTGTGTCCAGGGGCACTATGCAGTTTCCTTTGGGCCAGGGATATGGACAAAGTAGGGCAAAAGAGGCAGTCTGTCCTGTTCTGCAGTCTCAGGATTGCCCGCACTTCTGCGTGTTCAGCTCTCTCTCCCACAGTGTTTGTGGGCAGGGAGCTGTGGGCCAGGATCAGAGAAGTTTGGGCCACCACCAGAAAACATAAGTGCCTGGTCCCAGAGGACTTCTGCCTTTATGTGTCCTGAGTTCACCAGGCAGGTCATGTGGATCAGAAAAGTTGGCTTAGCTCTGCTCTCAGGCGTGTAGTCGCACTTGGCGGCTGATTTTCAGCTCTCCGTGAGGGCAGCAACTGGAAGGGTCCTGCCCCTCCTTTCCTTCCTTTTAAAATATACTGAATCATCTCCTCATCTGAACTTTGTGGTGAAGCAAAGGAGTATTGGCCCTCCAGTAAAGGCTTCTCCTATGAAAAGAGAAAAAAGGTAACTGAAGAATAAATAAAATTTCTCTTTATGGAAAGAAATGATGAGGGTGGGAGATTTGTCTGAAATTGACTGTGGCTGTTGCACCTGTTGAAAACTAACAGTTTTCAACCCTTCAGATCTAAGAGGGAGCACCTAGGGCTTGAGAGGAAGCTGTAAGATGGAGGAAAGCTGGAGTACTTGGTGTGCTTGGGGTTGTTCCTTTTATGTGTGCCTTTGAGTTCCCTAATGGAGTCCATTTCAAAAGTGTAGGAAACAGGCAATGAACTCTCTTGCTCAACAGACTTTGGCAAGAGAAGTCTTTTCCCCTTTTATTGCCAGATTTCTTTATGGAGGCCAGTGTAATGCTAAAGGCCTAGGTTGAGAGTTGATGCATCTAAGGCTGTTGGCAGTTATGATGCTCTCAGAGCCAATCAGATGTGGTTTCTTTTCATTCTTTTTTTTTCCTCTTTTTTTCGGAGCTGGGGACCGAACCCAGGGCCTTGTGCTTGCTAGACAAGCGCTCTACCACTGAGCTAAATCCCCAACCCCGGTTTCTTTTCTACAAAATGAGATGATGCTCAAGAATTGGTTGCCTATAAGCAGTGTCAGCATGAATAATTCTACTCAAGGCTCCTGTGTAAATGCAAAGTTATTGTAAGTGTCTCTTTACCCTTAAAAGTGAATAGGATTGACTTCAGTGCTCTGGGCAAGGATTTCAAATAGCCAGTTCCATCAGTTACTATTTGCATTTTCCAGTGGGTCAGGCAGTAAAGAATTTTGGGAATTACAGTATGTGGGAAAGTTCCATTTTTCATTGTCATGTTACATTAGAATACTGTGCTTATGAGAAGAGCTGTGGTCACGTACCACCTTTCTAAGATATATTGTCCTAATTTGCATGACGGGAATTGACTTATGACTCATGATTTTTCCTTATTATTATTGTTAGTCAACAAAGTAAAAATCCTTAAACACAGATGTGTATGCACATGTCAATGAATAAACACATACTTCCTGCCAATGTGAGAATACTGATTGTAATACAGTTGAGCAAACATAGTTGACCCCAGTGTTTAGGACTCATTCCATCCCTCCCTTAAATGAAGGAGGGGTGGGAGAGGTCTCCTTCCCACCTGAATAAGTAGTTTAGTCATGTGACTTCCTTTACTCCTGAGAATGTGAGAAAATACCATATATTACATCTTGATCCCAGCCTTTCAATGTGCTTTCCTAGGCTTTCATGGTTGCTTGTGCTTCTGACCTGCTTCTTGAGAAATCCTGGCTTGAGGTAACCACTGCTCCTTCACCCAAGTTTCAGAATGAAGGTCCCCATAACAAACTTGAACATCCAAAGCCTGGAGCACAGCTGCTATAGCCAACTGCACTGACGTGTGAAGAAAGCAGCAATTGTTTGTGGTTGTAAGCCACTGAGACTTGTGGGATCGGGCAAAGAGGGGAATGACTATTGTAAAAATTACTTCAGCAAAAACTGACTTGAAATTCTTCTGGAAAAAAATATACAGCAACAATAGAAACAACTTCAAAAAAAAGAACACAGAGTACTGTGACATATGGAGCTGAGTTTTGACTTAAGATTATATGAGGATATAATAAATTTGTGGCATGTTCTCAGAAACATCAATGTTGATATTTTTCAAAAGGAAATTTTATATGCCAAATGCATATGTAGAAACAAAAATTCCTGCATCCTTCCTCAATTTCTTGAGAGTAGTCTAGAAAAATATGTTTCCATACCTCAGATAGTTTTCTGAGACAAATCATATTGTTGTCTAGGAAAACCTTGAGCACACTGACCAGTGAATGATAAATGGCCCCGTTGAATGGCAAATACATAATTGTTATCATAGGAGAAGGAATAATAAAAATGAGTGTTGTCTTACAAATTGGTTTCAAGTTTTCATCTGCCATTTGTTCATTGGTTTTCTTCCTTACTATTGGAATCAATCAAGAGAGGCAAAATGACTAATCTATTTCAACTAAGCCTTCTAAATTTACTCCTATTTTGCATCAGCAAAACCTTATTGTGGAGTGTTCCTATGGCTTTGGGGCCACTGGTTATCCAGGCCATTGGCTTTGAAGAAGATGGCTTTTACTGATAAATGCAGTTTAGCCAAAGGAGAGAAAATTGATTTATTAAAGCATATAGAACCTGCTGCTACAGAGAGTTTCTCAGTTTTAGCAGGATATCAAGCAATATACTTGTCCATACCATTTTAATATATATGTCTCAGGTCAGAACAGGACACAATCATGCCGCAGAAGCCCCTTCTCTTTCTCACACCTTTCCTCCATTAGAAAACTATTACCTTCCTCAGTATTGAGCTGTATCTCCTATTACATGTATATAAATAGTGCATTATTTAATGTATTAGTTATCCCATTGGATTCCCAGGTTTTATCCTTTATGAGAGGTTTTTACTGGTGATCTTATTTCTCTATCTCTACTGCAGCAGATTGGAACAGACATACAAAGTCACAGGTAGATATTACCAAAAGTGTGAAACCGGTGCCCAGGGTGGCCGCCAAGATGGTGATGGGCACATTCCCCATGGCAAAGCTGTTCTACTTGGGCATCCAGCAGGTTAGCAAGCCACTGGCCAACCACATCAAGGATGACTCCCACACAGTGAGTTCTTCAAGACCTAAAACTTCCTGCTGCCAGCCCAGATGTACTACTGGGTGGAGATGTAGACCAAGATGAGCCTATTGGGCTTCCAGGGCACAAACATCAAGCTGCTGAATGAGGGGGCAGCAGCAGAGCTGGGTGCTGAGATGTCATGTAAGGCCATTATCTTCATTGTAGGCAGAGGCTGCCTGGTCCTGGAGTACTGGCATCTCCAGACTCAGCAGACCAATAATGAGGAGGAGCATCAGGCAGTCTGGAACACACTGTGGCATGGGGAAGGCCACCTGACACTGGCCCTAGAAGCACTGCAGGCTCAGGCACAAGCGATTCCCTCCTTGAGTGCCCTGGAGGAACTGTGTGAGGAGCTACAAGAGGTACATGAGCAGGTCTGCCGTGTTCACTGTACTCCCAAGGGCTAGGTACCATCTTCCAAGAAATAACCAGCTACTGGGGCCTGGACAAAAGGGCCTTTTCCTCACACATCCTGGTCTAGACACTCTGGACTAGCAGAAACCACAAAGAACTTGATTTAGATGTGATGTATGGTCACCCCTTACTGACAGAATCTGGGTATTTCCCCCTGAGAGCACTCAGCAGAAGAAGTGTTTAGAGTCCATCCAGCCTCTGACTCAAAGCACTCAGCCCCACAAGGAACGATATTGAACTTCCAAAGACTTACCCAGCCTATCATTATCTCTCCACTGCCATAGCAAAGGCAAAATAATGGAACCAGCGCTCAAACATGATCAGGAGAAAGACAAGGTCTACCGCCCATCATTAGAGCACCTTCTTCCTTTGTTGGACATAGGCCACTGTGAACATTGCCTCATGTCATTGCAGCTCCTGTGGAGGCCTCAGAATGCATTAGATGCCCTACTATCTTCATTTTTCCTCTGAGGTCCCGTGGGGATCATGCCTGTACAGATCCCCTCACTCCTCAGGCTGTGGCATTACCCAACTCCATCCCTTGGTACAGACTGATCCTAGCTGGCTCTAATTTGACCTGTCTCAGACTCAGACTTGCTGCCCTGTCATTAGAGTCCATTGCCCTTTTTGCAGGTGGCACATATTTCCTCCTGTCCTTCAGTGCCATTTTTCAGTTGGGTAGGTTAGATGTCACCCACACATCTGTCTTCATCCTCCATACCACTGGAGGCCTGGGTCACCCCACCCTTTCTGTTCGTCCCATCTTCCTTGTCCATTCTCCACAGACAAGACATATTATTAGGAATCGGAAGGACACAGAGTAGTCTGTTCTCCCACAATTCTGGAAGGGAGCAGCAGAGGTCAGGTTGTTTGGGCCCCACTTTCTTCTGGCTTCAAGAACTCCAGATCTCCTGTACTCTGTGTCCTGTCTTCATGTGGCTTTCTCTTCCCCCATCTCTCTTTTACAAGGACACTTGCCCTGTGTAAAAGAACTAAACTAAATCCAGGATGACCACATTGAAAGAGCTTTTATTACATCACTGAAGACCATTTTTCTAAATGGGGACACACAGGTCCCAGGATTAGGACATGAGGTTTTCTTTTGAAGGCCCTCTATTCAGCTTATTGCCTTCTGCCCTTCTAAGATACAAGGCCTCTGCTATGCTGTTTGGCCATTTGGCAGCCTACTCAGAGCTTCTGGAGTTGGACTAACTACTAGGGCTTCAGAATGTTTGTGTGTGTGTAGCAGTCACTGTAATGACTAGTTACTGATGGAAGGAGCTCCAGAATAAGGAAGCCCCCTAAAGATTTATGAGAGGCATAATTAATATGGACCACTAAACTGGTCCAGTGTTCATTAATAGAGACAGCCAGGCATGATGACACACACCTGGAATTCCAACACTCAGAGTCTATGGGAGGAATTAGCCTGGGTCCCATTATTAGTTCCAGGACAGCCTCCTGAACCAGAGAAAGAGACCCTGTCTTTAAAAAAAATACAACCCAGAGTTCCCGGCACCCAAACCCCTTGGGAGAGAGAGAGCTCACCGCCCGGACAGGTGGGCACTCCTGAGAATACAGAGTGGGAGAGACTACCAATATTGGCCATTCCTGCCACATCCCTGGCCCAAAAAGAAACTGTAGAGGGTCTCTGGTAACCGGAAGATAGGGACACACTCAAGTAGCAGGACCCCTGCGGTCCAGACCCCTTCCGGATCTAAAGGGACCCTATCAAAAACTCCATGCGCCCAAATTCAATGGGAGGGAGAGCTAAACCTTCAGAGGGGTAGACACGCCTGGGAAGCCAGAAGAGACTACACTCTGCCCACATTTCTGACTCCAGAGGAAAACACCTAATGCCATCTGGGACCCCAGTGCATGGGGGCTCCCGGAAAAGGGGGCATAGTCCCTCTTGGTTGACGCCCTCATGGAGAATTCAAAAGCAGTCCCCCAGGAGCAACTTGAGCTGCAGGACCACAGGTAAGACCAACTTTTCTGCTTGAAGCGGCCTCCCTGGTGGTCTCAGGACACAGGCCCTTAGGAACAGCTGAAGACCAGTAGACAGGAAAGACTACACGCCCAAAAGCAGAACACTCTGTTACCATAACTGGCTGAAAAAAAACAGAAAAACAGGTCTAGAGCACTCCTGACAAACAGGCCTATAGGACGATCTAGCCACTGTCAGAAATAGAAGAGCAAGGTAACACCAGAGACAACCTGATGGCAAGAGGCAAGCACCAGAACCCAAGCAACATAAACTTAGATTACATGACATCCTCAGCGCCCAATTATCTCACCAAAGCAAACACTGAATATCCAAACACACAAGAAAAGCAAGATCTAGACTCAAAATCACATTTGATCAGGATGATAGAGGAATTCAAGAAAGACATAAAGAACTCCTTAGAGAAACGGAGGAAAACATGAACAAACAACAGGAAGCCTATAGAGAGGATTCACAAAAATCCCTGAAAGAATTCCAGGACAACACAATCAAACAGTTGAAGGAATTAAAAATGGAAATAGAAGCAATAAAGAAAGAATACAGGGAAACAACCCTGGATATAGAACACCAAAGGAAGAGACAAGGAGACTTAGATACAAGCATCACCAACAGAATACAAGAGATAGAAAAGAGAATCTCAGGAGCAGATGATTCCATAGAAAACATCAACAAAACTTTAAAAGATAATGTAAAACGGAAAAAGCTACTGGTCCAAAACAAACAGGAAATCCAGGACTCAATGAGAAGATCAAACCTAAGGATAATAGGTATAGAAAAGAGTGAAGACTCCCAGCTCAAAGGACCAGTAAATATCTTCAACAAAATCATAGAAGAAAACTTCCCTAACCTAAAGAAAGAGATGCCTATAAACAGAAAAGAAGCTTACAGCCGGCCGTGGCTTTCCCGTTGGAGCGGCAGGGCCCCGGAGGTCGTAGTGCTGGGCTTCCCGCGCAGCGCCTTGCGGGCCGGGGCGTCCGGGGAGGCTCGGGTATGCGGGCGGGGAGGGATGTGACTTGCAGCTCTTGGACTCTCTGGAGTTGTTAAAAGTTACCGTGTACATCTACGGTGGCAGTGTGTGTGGAGCAAGTGCTGGCCACACTCGTCGGGAAGCACAGTAGAAATGGAGCAGCTGTACGTGGTGGACGATGACGAGTCAGACCCAGAACCACAGCCGAGCTCCCAAGAACCCATCCAAGTCCTCGATGAGGACGACTCGGAGGACGCAGAGCTGATCTTTGTGGGGGTGGAGAATGTAAAGGAGGACGCCGAGCTCATCTTTGTCGGCGTGACTTCTACCTCACAGCCAGCCAACTCGAACATCTTGAACAGAATCACCCCGGGTTCACGGTTAAAAAGAAAACATGACCGACTTAGAGAGACCACTACTCAAAGACTGCAGCCCTCACCTCCGGCCGCCCCCACATCAGAGGCAGCGATTGTCTTGCCGGTGTCTCCAGCGGAGTCAAGATCAACAGACAGTCCTATCATTATCGAGCCTTTGTCCGAGTCTGATTATAAAAGTAATTCACAAGTTGTGCCTAGTAGCTCTTCAAAGTGCTGTTCACCTCTGGCTACGCTCTCCAGCTCAGAGAGTGGCCTAGCAAGGGCAGCGTGCTCAGGAGGAGGTTTGAATGAAAGTCTGTATGTATCGAAGTGCCATTTTTCCATAAACCCACAGAGGCCTGAACGTAGCATCGAGATTGTAGAAGAGCTTTCTTCAGCCTTGCCCCCTTCGGGTCCTTTCCATACCTCGAATGCGCAGCAGAGGACGCCTTCCCTTGAGGCTCCCAAATCACTGAACCTTTTTGTGAACCGGGCGCCTCTGTCAGGGGACCCCGTCCACCCTCGCCAGGACAGTGGGTCGGTGGACGCAGACTTCTCGAGTCTAGCAAGTCCAGAGACTTTTGATCCCAAGAAGGGAAGTTTGACTCTGTTGCTTAGTGACTTTTATTACGGACAGTATAAGGGAGAAGGCAAGCCGGAACAGAAGACCCACACAACCTTTAAATGCCCCAGCTGCTCGAAAGCGCTAAAAAATGTGAAGTTTATGAACCACACCAAACATCATCTGGAGCTGGAGAGGCAGGGGAGTGACGAGGCCTGGGAGAGCCACACCACCTGTCTGCGCTGCCACCGGCTGTTTGCGTCCGCGTTCCAGCTGGAGTGCCACATCGACCGTGTGCATACGGCGCCAGACCCTTGTGTGGTCTGCAAAATCTGTGAGTTGTCGTTTGAAACAGAGCAGGTCCTTTTAGAGCACATGAAGGACAACCACAAGCCCTACGGGGAGATGCCCTACGTGTGCCAGGTCTGCAAGTACAGGTCGTCGGTCTCCCTTGTGTGGTCTGCAAAATCTGTGAGTTGTCGTTTGAAACAGAGCAGGTCCTTTTAGAGCACATGAAGGACAACCACAAGCCCGGAGATGCCCTCGTGTGCCAGGTCTGCAAGTACAGGTCCGGTCTTTGGGACGGGAGACACATTTTACCAAGTGCCACGTGAACACGAAGAACCTGCTGTGTCCCTTCTGTCTGAAAGATCTTCAAAACGGGGATGCCGTAAATACGTGCCACTGCCGGGCCACTGGGAACATGGCGGCCACCAGTGCTCAAGTGCCGCTGCAGTTTCTAACCTTTAAGGAGAAAAATGGAGCACAAGACCCAGTGCCACCAGATGTTCCGGAAGCCCAAGCAGCTGGAAGGGCTGCCTCCCGAGACGAAGGTGGTGATTCAGGTGTCAGTGAAGCCTGTGGAGGCGGAGTCTGTGGAAGTTGCGTCAATCACTGTGAGCACAACCGACTGGGAGCCATCTTGCCCCAGATCTCAAAGCAGACTTTCACAGAAGCCCCATTAACGCTAACCGGGTCAGAACGCAGACCCTTCAGAGAGAAAAGACTACAAGCCCGCACGTCGGCTAGTCACTGGCTGGCCCCCAGGACGATGCACTGACGAACAGATCTGTTTATCTTTAATTTTGCGATAACACAGGGTTTGCTTGTTTAGTGTTTGAGGGTTTCTCTTGTTCTCACTTAGTGCTGGCGCTCGACCACGGCTTCACAAAGAACAAGCAAGTGCTCTCCCACCCCATTCCACAGCTAAGCGTTTTCCGAGTGAGCAGCGAGTGCTACTTAAAGTACATCTGGGTTTCACCTTAAGTGTCTGGCTTCACACCAGGAAGATGTCTGTGTCTGTGTCCTCGTGAGTGGAAGGCAGGCTAAACCTATTTATTAGTATTCCATGTAACCCTCAGTTTGAGAGCTCTTTTTGGAGTTTGGGGGGCTCACAAGGCCTCACCTCTCTCTGACGCAGTCTGCGCTTGCTGTAGGAGGGAGAGAGACCAATTCTTCTTTTTTGAGAGACATCTTAAGTGGTATAGCATGGGCAAGTGGACAGCCACACGTCCCTTTCAGTCTTGAAGCCAAAGAAGGAATCCTGCCTGAATGTCTTTACCTAAAAGAGTGTCCGAGGAGGCCGAGCCATTCTGTAGAAGGCCCATGTTTGTGAAAGGCCCTCGCAAACATTAAAAGCACAGCTGTGCGTTCTCAGCACCACCAGGGAGGAAGCAGCAGCGGCGGGTAGAAGACTGGGAGGGAGCCGGCGACCATGACTACGGGCTCGTTTTGCTTGATGCTTAGGTAGCTAAAGTTATCCACTCTCTGTTAAAGTAAAAACAAGTTGTCCTTTCCCAAGGAAAGAAGTCGTGGCATTTGTAGTTTGAAGTGTGTTGATTGAACCTTAGGTATAACTGTAAAGGTTTGGGAAAATGGCATCTGTCCAGTTTATGGCCTGGGCTGAACTTAGTTGTACTCAAGCTGTAATAGGAACTTGCCCAATGATATTGGACATAGCACAAACAGTAGACCAGGGTGACTAGAACTTAACCCTCTGTGGGGTCTTTGTTCTTCAGTCCATGTGTGGGACGGAGTGGGTGAAGCTTGCCATTTGGTGCCCTGGTGCTTTTTTCCCCCTTGGTGCTAGGGAATAAACCCAGGGCCTTACATGTACCACGTAAGGGCTCTGCCACTGAACTAACTCCCTAGTCACCATTTGTGTCTTGTCTCATAGGTGGCTAGAATGTCTGTGTAATTTCCCTTTGTTGGGTGTATAACTCCCGAGTTGATCACACTAATATTGCTTGGGTCTTACTTGAAGCACTTTTGTGTGCGAGATTATGTCCTAAATGAAGACTTGCCTTTTCCCATGTGATATAGTGACTCAGCTGGTCACTAGTCTATGGAGGAACAACTTTTTGTAGAACTGTAGAGCATCCTCTGAGGATTGGTCTTCACCTTCAGTAGCATTAGCTCTTTCTGTAAATCTCCAGAGCTGTTCTTGAGCCTGGCCTAGTGCCACCTGTTGTCCCTCCACCTCCAGCCCAGGTGACCAGCTGCTGCTGCTTATCCCTTAAGGAGTCTGGGTGCATGCTGGCTATAGACACTGGTCTCAAACACTCTCTGAGTTTCCCCATCCTTTCTTTAAAGGTACCTTATCTTGCTGGGTGTGGTAGCACACACTGGTAATTAATTAGAGCTCTTGGGAGACCGGAAGATCTGGAGTTCACACTCAGCCTGAGCTCTTCAGTGAGTTCCAAGGTACCCAGCAAGACCCCGTCCATCCCTTAACAACAAAAGAGTCAGTGGGGACAGGTTCCTTAGATGTCCCTGTCCCATTTTTCCTTCCTCGGTTTAGTGGAGTTTCCCTAGATTCCATGAAAAATTGAGCAGAGGTTTTCGCCAGGTCATGGCCTCTGAAGACTGAGGGAGACCAGAGGTTGTGAGTCTCTTGTGCTTGACCATTGATCGACTGTGATCTGTCTCTTTCCAATTTTGATGGGCCTTTTCAGTGATTTCTTTTTTTTTTTTTTTTCTTTTTTTCAGCTGGGGACCCAGTACCTTTCCTTTAGATGTAGGAGGTGTATTTGTTCCCCTTGTTCTGGAGGAAAATCCCATCATCTATGAAATGAGTCTGCAGACTTATGTACTGTCTGTGGTAAAAGTGAGAACCCTCTTAGACCTGTGTTGTCTTCAGCCCAATAGCTGTGGTTTTCTGTCTCACTAAAGCAGGCTCCGAAGGAGTACAGACCGTTGTTTACTGCTAAGGGAGGCCCAGGGCTCTGGCTCCTGCCTACCTGCTTCTCCTGTCCCCTGCCGCTGTCCAACAGACTCCTCCGCTACTGCACTGTTGTGACTGACCTGGCCTTTCCTCAGTAAATTCCCGATCCCTCCTGTGCAGAGGCTGCGGGCTGTTCCCTTGTCACAGTGCTTTCCCTAAGCCTGCATGGCTGCTACCTCACTTGTGGTTATTAAGCTTATCAAGATTTTTAGAGTGACTCGAAATGTCCCCTGCTTCTGAAGCCCTATGTACCCTTCTCTTGGAAGGCAATTACCTCTCCCTGCAGCTTTCTTCTCCTCTCTGCAATCTAGCCAAGTTTCCTAGTCGCAGAACTTGAGGAAATCGTTAGCAAGAGCTTTGGTTCTTCTTAGAAGTGAGCTACCTTAAGTCCATTCTTGTGCCTAACACAAAGAAGTAGAGTGAGCTGAGTCTCTGGAAGCTTTCTGTTTTATATTGACAGCTCTATCTATTTTAAAGCAATGTCACTTTGTTTTTGTTTACATGAATTAAATATTTGTCAAGATTACTATTTTGTTACTCTGTGAAATTGGTTGCTTGTTTTACCAAATAAAAGTTATTATTTTAATGTTGCCAAAGTTATTTATAAGGACTAGTAATTAGAATAAAAGCATTTTGTGGAAAAAAAAAGAAAAGAAAAGAAGCTTACAGAACTCCAAATAGATTGGATGAGAAAAAAAAAAAAAAAAAAACTCCCCGTCACATAATAGTCAAAACACCAAAGCACAAAACAAAGAAAGAATATTAAAAGTAGAAATGGAAAGAGGTCAAGTAACACATAAAGGTAGACCTACCAGAATCACACCAGACGTCTCACCAGAGACTATGAAAGCCAGAAGATCCTGGACAGATGTGATACAGATACTAAGAGAACACAAATACCAGCCCAGGTTACTGTATCGAGCAAAACACTCAATTAACATAGATGGTGAAGCCAAGATATTCCATGGGAAAACCAAATTTACACAATATCTTTCTACAAATCCAGCGCTACGAAGGATAATAAATGGTAAAGCCCACCATTAGGAGGCAAGCTACACCCTAGAAAAAGCAAGAAACTAATCGTCTTGGCAACAAAACAAAGAGAAGAAAAGCACACAAACATAATCTCACATCCAAATAGGAATATAACAGGAAGCAACAAACACTTTTCCTTAGTATCTATCAACATCAACGGACTCAACTCTCCAATAAAAAGACATGGATTAACAAACTGGATATGCAATGAGACCCTGCATTCTGCTGCCTACAGGAAACACACCTCAGAGACAAAGACAGACACGACCTCAGAGTGAAAGGCTGGAAAACAACTTTCCAAGCAAATGGTCTGAAGAAGCAAGCTGGAGTAGCCATTCTAATTTTGAATAAAATCGATTTTCAACTAAAAGTCATCAAAAAAGATAAGGAAGAACTCTTTATATTCTTCAAAGGAAAAATCCACCTAGATGAACTCTCAATCCTAAATAACTATGCTCTAAATACAAGGGCACCTACATGTATAAAAGAAACCTTACTAAAGCTCAAAGCACACATTGCACCTCACACAATAATAGTAGGAGATTTCAACACCCTACTCTCATCAATGGACAGATCATAGAAACAGAAATATAGACAGACTATATAGACAGATATATAGACACACAGAAATATAAACAGAGACATAGACAGACTAAGAGAAGTCATGAATCAAATGGACTTAACAGATATTTGTAAAACATTCTATCCTAAAACAAAAGGATATACCTTCTTCTCACCACTTCATGGTACTTTCTCCAAAATTGGCCATATAATTGGTCACAAAACAGAGCTAAAAATATAGAAAGATAGAAATAATCTCATGCGTCCTATCAGACCACCACAGGCTAAAGCTGGCCTTCAAAAATGATAAGGGAAGAACTGCACATATACAAGGAAGGTGAACAGTGCTCTATTCAATGATGACCTGGTCAAGGAAGAAATAAAGAAAGATATTAAAGACTTCTTAGAAATTAATGAAAATGAGGGTACAACATACCCAAAATTATGCGAGACAATGAAAGCTGTGCTAAGAGGAAAATTCATACCACAGTGTGCCTGCACAAATAAACAGGAGAGAGCTTATATCAGCAGCTTGACAGCACACCTAAAAGCTCCAGAGCAAAACAAAGCAAGTACACCCAGGAGAAGTAGAAGGCAGGAAATAATCAAACTCAAAGCTGAAATCAACCAACTAGAAACAAAAAGGACCATACAAAGAATCAACAGAACCAGAAGTTGTTTTTTGAGAAAAGCAACAAGATAGATAAACCCTTAGCCAGACTGATGAGAGGACACAGAGAGTGTGTCCAAATTAACAAAATCAGAAATGAAAAGGGAGACATAACTACAGATTCGGAGGAAATTAAAAAAATCATCATATCCTACTAAAAAAGCCTATATTCAACAAAACTTAAAAATCTGAAGGAGATGGACAATTTCCTCGACAGATACCAGGTACCGAAGTTAAATCTGGAACAGATAAACCACTTAAACAACCCCATAACTCACAAAGAAATAAAAGCACTAAAAATGTCTCCCATCCAAAAAGAGCCTAGGTCCAGATGGGTTCGGTGCCGAATTCTATCAGACCTTCATAGAAGACCTCATACCAATACTATCCAAACTATTCCACAACATTGAAACAGGTGGAGAGCTACCAAATTCCTTCTATGAAGCCAAAATTACTCTTAAACCTACAACACACAAAGACCCAACAAAGAAAGAGAGTACTTCAGACCAATTTTACCTTATGAATATCGATGCAAAAATACTCAATAAAATTCTGGCAAACCGAATCCAAGAGCACATCAAAACAATCATCCACCATGATCAAGTAGGCTTCATCCCAGGCATGCAGGGATGGTTTAATATACAGAAAACCATTAACATAATCCATTATGTAAACAAACTGAAAGATAAAGACCACATGATAACTTCATTTGATGCTGAGAAAGGATTTGTCAAAATTCAACACCACTTCATGATAAAAGTCCTGGAAAGAATAGGAATTCAAGGCCCACACTTGAACATAATAAAAGCCATATACAGGAAACCAGTAGCTAACATTAAAATAAATGAAGAGAAACTTGAAGCAATCCCACTAAAATCAGGGACTACACAGGCTGCCCACTCTCTCCCTACTTATTAAATATAGGTCTGAAGTTGTAGCCAGAGAAATCAGACAACAAATGGAGATCAAGGGGATACATTGGAAAAGAAGAAGTCAAAATACTACTATTTGCAGATGATATGATAGTATATCTAAGTGATCCCAAAAGTACCACCGGACAACTACTAAACCTGATAAACAACTTCAGCAAAGTGGCTGGGTATAAAATTAACGCAAATAAATCAGTAGCCTTCCTCTACAAAAGGGGAACAAGCCGAGAAAGAAATTAGGGAAACAACACCCTTCATAATCGTCCCAAAGAATATAAAATACCTTGGTGTGACTTTAACCAAGCAAGTGAAAGATCTGTATGAAAAGAATTTCAAGCCTCTTAAGAAAGAAATTGAAGAAGATCTCAGAAGATAGAAAGATCTCCCAGGCTCATGGATTGGCAGGATTAATATTGTAAAAAAGACCATTTTACCAAAAGTGATCCACAGATTCAATGCAATCTGCATAAAAATACCAACACACCATCAGAGAGTTAGACAGAACAATTTGCAAATTCATCTGGAATAAGAAAAAGCCCAAGATAGCTAAAATTATCCTCAACAATAAAAGGACTTCCCGGGGAACCACTATCCCTGAACTCAAGCAGTATAACAAAGCAATAGTGATAAAAACTGCATGGTATTGGTACAGAGACAGACAGATAGACCAATGGAACAAAATTGAAGACCCAGAAATGAACCCACACACCTATGGGCACTTGGTTTTTGACAAAAGAGCCAAAACCATCCAATGGAAAAAAGATAGCATTTTCAGCAAATGGTGCTGGTGCAACTGGAGGGCATCAGGTAGAAAAATGCGGATCGATCCATGCTTATCACCCTGTACAAAGCTTAGGTCCAAGTGGATCAAGGACCTCCACATCAAACCAGATACACTCAAACTAATAGAAGAAAAAGTGGGGAAGCATCTCAAACACATGGGCACTCGGGAAAATTTCCTGAACAAAACACCAATGGCTTATGCTGTAAGATCAAGATTCGACAAATGGGATTTCATAAAACTGCAAAGCTTCTGTAAGGCAAAGGACACTGTGGTTAGGACAAAACGACAACCAACAGATTGGGAAAAGATCTTTACCAATCCTATAACTGATAGAGGGTCTACATCCAAAATATATAAAGAACTCAAGAAGTTGGACCACAGGGAGGCAAATAACCCTATTAAAAAAACGGGGTTCAGAGCTAAATAAAGAATTCACAGCTGAGGAATGCCGAATGGCTGAGAAACACCTAAAGAAATGTTCAACATCTTTAGTCATAAGGGAAATGCAAATCAAAACAACCCTGAGATTTCACCTCACACAAGTGAGAATGGCTGTGGTTAAAAACTCAGGTGACAGCAAATGCTGGCGAGGATGTGAAGAAAGAGGAACACTCCTCCATTGTTGGTGGGATTGCAGACTGGTACAACCATTCTGGAAATCAGTTTGGAGTTTCCTCAGAAAATTGGACATTGAACTACCTTAGGACCCAGCTATACCTCTGTTGGGCATATACCCAAAAGATGCCCCAACATATAACAAAGACACATGCTCCACTATGTTCATAGCAGCCTTATTTATAATAGCCAGAAACTGGAAAGAACCCAGATGACCTTCAACAGAGGAATGAATACAGAAAATGTGGTACATCTACAGAATGGAATATTACTCAGCTATCAAAAACAATGACTTTATGAAATTCATAGGCAAATGGATGGAACTGGAAAATATCATCCTGAGTGAGGTAACACAATCACAGAAAAACACACATGGTATGCACTCATTGATATGTGGCTATTAGCCCAAATGCTTGAATTGCCTTAGATGCACAGAGCATATGAAACTCAAGAGGGATGACCAAAATGTGAACGCTTCACTCCTTCTTTAAAAGGGGCACAAGAATACCCTGGCAGGGTATAGGGGGGCAAAGTTTAGAACAGAGGCAGAAGGAACACCCATTCAGAGCCTGCCCCACATGTGGCCCATTCATATATAGCCACCCAATTAGATAAGATGGATGAAGCAAAGAAGTGCAGGCTGACAGTAACCAGATGTAGATCTCTCCTGAGAGACACAGACAGAATACAGCAAATACATAGGTGAATGCCAGGAGCAAACCGCTGAACTGAGAACTGGACTCCCGTTGTTGAAGGAATCAGGGAAAGGACTGGAAGGGCTTGAAGGGGCTCGAGACCCCATATGAACAACAATGCCAACCAACCAGAGCTTCCAGGGACTAAGCCACTACCCAAAGACTATACATGGACTGACCCTGGTCTCCAACCTCATAGGTAGCAATGAATAGCCTAGTAAGAGCACCAGTGGAGGGGAATCCCTTGGTCCTGCCAAGATGGAAACACCAGTGAACGTGATTGTTGGGGGGAGGTGGTAATGGGGAGAGGATGGGGAGGGGAAGCCCACATGGAAGGGGAGGGGGAAGATTTAGGGGGATGTTGGCCTGGAAACTGGGAAGGGGAATAACAACTGAAATGTAAATAAGAAATACTCAAGTTAATAAAGACTTTTTTAAAAAGTAAGTTAAATCTCATGAAAAAATGTTCAATAGAGCCATCACTTTTATTTGGGTTTCATCTGGCTGCCATTTCTGTCTGCAGTCATTTCATTGTGGGACAACTGAGCACTACACAGGCACCTGGATTCACTTTGGGGTCTCTGGTCCATGAACTATGGCATTCCTCACATAGTTTTCCAAAGCAAGGACTGTAATGTCAGTTCCCTACCTCCTAGGTCACCTTTGAACATTCCCTGCCCTTTGATGTGAAAGAAAAACACTCCCATTTTCAATATTACAAGGACTGGAATTTTTTTTGAAGGAAGCCAAAACAGCACTCTGGAGGCCACCCTGAGAGTTTTCCCACCCAAGGGAGACTATCGTCAAGTGATAAACACAGAGTTTACCTCTTCCTAAAACCTAATATGCCAAGGAAAAGAAAACATTTAAGTGTTTTCCCACAGTTATCCTCAAAGTCCATCTCAATTATTAAGAATTTCTCTATCCTTTAAGTGCTTGGACAATTTGTTATTTTTAAATATATGTTAAGCCAACAAAAAAAAGGAAAAATCTAATGAGATTAACTCTAAGTTCTCAAAATCTATTGTCCAATTGCAAGGGCACTCACGTTCACAAAAGAAACTTTACTAAAACTCAAAGAACACATTGCACCTCATACAATAACAGAAGGATATTTCAACATACCACTCTCAACAATAGAAACAGTGGATCATGAAAACAGAAACTAAACAGAGACCACAAGAAACTTGTAGAAGTTATGAACCAAATAGATTTAACAGACACCTATATAACATTTCATCCTAAAACAAAAGAATATAACTTATTCTCAGCACCTCATGGTACCTTCTCCAAAACTGACCATATAATTGGTCACAAAAGACCTCAATAGATATAAGTAGATTGAAATAATCCCATGTATTCTATCAGATGACAATGGACCAAAGGCTGGGCTTCAATAACAACAAAAACATCAGAAAACCACACATACACATGGAAGATGAACAGCCATCTACTCAACGATACCTTGGTCAAGGAAGAAAAAAAAAGAAAAAAATTAAAGACATTTAGACTGTAATCAAAATGAAACATACCCAAACTTGTGGGATACAATGGAAGTAGTGCTAAGAGGAAAACTCATAACTCCGAGTGCCTCAAAAAAGAAAAGAAGAGAGCATCCATTAACAGCTTGAAAGCACACCTGAAAGATCTCGAATAAAAAGATGTAAATTCACAGAAGAAGTGTAGAAAGAAAGAAATAATCAAACTCAGGGCTGAAATCAACCAAGTAAAAATAAAAAGAACTATGGAAAGAACCAACAAAACCAGGAGCTGGTTCTTTGACAGAATCAACAGGATAGAAAAACTCTTAGCCAGAATGACTAGAGGGCACAGAAACAGTATCAAAATTAAGAAAATCAGAGATGAATAGGAAGACATTAAAACGGAATCTGAGGAAATTAAAAAAAAATAAGACATCATCTTATAAAAGCCTATACTCAACAAAACTGGAAAACGTGGCAGAAATAGACAATTTTCTAGACAGATACCAGGAACAAAATTTAAATAAAGATCAGATAACTCATTTAAAGAGTCCCATAATCCCTAAAGAAATAGAAGCAGTCTTTAAACGTCTCCCAATCAAAAATAGCCCAGGATTCAGTGGATTTAGTGAAGAATTCTATCAGACCTTCATTGAGAACTATTACCAATACTCTTCTAACTATTCCATAAAATAGAAACAGAAGGAATACTACCAAATCTGTTCCTTGAAGCCACAATTTTGTTTAGACCTAAACAAAGACCCAATGAAGAAAGAGAAGTTCAGACCAATTTACCTTATGAATACCATGCAAAAATACTCCATAAAAGTCTTGCAAATGAATCTAAGAACACATCAAAATGATCATTCACCATAATCATGCAGGCTTCATTCCATGGATACGAGGATGGTACAATATAAGGAAATCCTCAATGTAATCCATTATATAAATAAAGTCAAAGAAAAAAAAACACATGATCGGGGTTGTGGATTTAGCTCAGTGGTAGAGCACTTGCCTAGGAAGCACAAGTCCCTGGGTTCGGTCCCCAGCTCCTAAAAAAAGAACCAAAAAAAAAAACACACACACATGATCATTTAATTAGGTGCTGAGAACTCATTTGACAAAATTCAACATCCCTTTCAAAGTACAAGACTCGGAAATGTCAAAAATTAAGGCCCACACCTAAACATAGTAAAAATAATATATAGCAAACCAGTAGGCAGCATCAAACTAAATGTAGAGAAACTTGAAGCAATCCCACTAAAATCAGGGACTAGACAAGGCTGCCCACTTTCTCCCTACTTATTCAATATAGTAATTGAAATTCCAGCCAAAGCAATCAGACAACAAACAAAGGTCAAAAAGACACAAATTAGAAATGAAGAGGTCAAAATATCCCTATTTACAAATTATATGATAGTATACTTAAGTGATTGTTGGGGGGAGGGCGCCAATATGTGGAGGATGGGGAGGGGAACACCCATAAAGAAGGGGTGGGGGAGGAATTAGGTGTATGTTTGCCCGGAAACCGGAAAAGGGAATAACATTCGAAATGTAAATAAGAAATACTCAAGTTAATAAAAAAATACAAAAAATAAAATAAAATAAAAGGCAAATGGGCACAGAAGTGGCAACACAAATACACTTCAGTTAGGATTCAGGTTGTGATTTGTTTCCTAAGATTCCCTCATTTTCATACTGGGAACTGAAAACCATTCAAGACATTTCTTAAAACTAGAAATTTCACTCAGTTCCAAGAGTATTTACACAACAGAAACTTGACACAATTGGGGTATGGGAAAAGGAAGAAAACTCATTGGGTGGATAGAAGGGGAAAGTGGAGATTGGAGATATGGGGAAGAGTCAAGAGGGTCATGAGTTAAATCAAAATACATTGTACAGAAATCCCAAAGTATTAATAAAAATGCTTGTTTAAAAAGAAAAAAAAGAATTAGAAGAGCAATTTGAAGATTCTTTTGGATGAAAGCAAAAAACTCAGAATAGGGTAAACTATTCTCAACAATAAAGGTACTTCTGAGAGTGTCAAGATCCCTGACCTTAAGCTGTATTACAGAGCAAGTGTAATAAGAACTGTATGTATGGTATTGGTTTAGAACCAGTCAGGTAAAACAATGGAATAGAATTGAACACCCAGAAATGAACCCACACACCTATGGTCACTTGACCTTTGACAAAGAAGCTAAAACCATCCAGGAGAAAGAAGACAGAATTTTGGGGTTTTTTTGTTTGTTTGTTTGTTTGTTTTTTTATTAACTTGAATATTTCTTATATACATTTCGAGTGTTATTCCCTTTCCCGGTTTCCAGGCAAACATCCCCTTCCCCCATCCCATTCCTTATGGGTGTTCCCCTCCCCTCCCTCCCCCCATTGCCGCCCTCCACCCAACAGTCTGGTTCACTGGGGGTTCAGTCTTAGCAGGACCCAGGGCTTCCCCTTCCACTGGTGCTCTTACTAGGATATTCATTGCTACCTATGAGGTCAGAGTCCAGGGTCAGTCCATGTATAGTCTTAGGTAGTAGCTTAGTCCCTGGAAGCTCTGGTTGCTTGGCATTGTTGTACATGTGAGGTCTCGAGCCCCTTCAAGCTCTTCCAGTTCTTTCTCTGATTCCTTCAACGGGGGTCCTATTCTCAGTTCAGTGGTTTGCTGCTGCCATTCGCCTCTGTATTAGCTGTATTCTGGCTGTGTCTCTCAGGAGCGATCTACACTTCTGCACTTCTTTGCTTTACACATCTTGTCTAATTGGGTGGCTGTATATGTATGGGCCACATGTGGGGCAGGCTCTGAATGGGTGTCCCTTCAGTCTCTGTTTTAATCTTTGCCTCTCTCTTCCCTGCCAAGGGTATTCTTGTTCCCCTTTTAAAGAAGGAGTGAAGCATTCACATTTTGATCCTCCGTCTTGACTTTCATTTGTTCTAGGCATCTAGGGTAATTCAAGCATTTGGGCTAATAGTCACTTATCAATGAGTGCATACCATGTATGTCTTTCTGTGATTGGGTTACCTCACTCAGGATGATATTTTCCAGTTCCAACCATTTGCCTACAAATTTCATAAAGTCATTGTTTTTGATAGCTGAGTAATATTCCATTGTGTAGATGTACCACATTTTCTGTATCCATTCCTCTGTTGAAGGGCATCTGGGTTCTTTCCATCTTCTGGCTATTATAAATAAGGCTGCGATGAACATAGTGGAGCACATGTCTTTTTTATATGTTGGGGCATCTTTTGGGTATATGCCCAAGAGAGGTATAGCTGGATCCTCAGGCAGTTCAATGTCCAATTTTCTGAGGAACCTCCAGACTGACTTCCAGAATGGTTGTATCAGTCTGCAACCCCACCAGAAGACAGAATTTTTAACAAATGGTGCGGTCAACAACTGGAGGTCAGCATGTAGAAAAATGCAAATTGACCCATTGCGATCTTCTTGTACAAAGCTCAAGTCCAAGTGGATCAAAGTCCTCCACATAAAACCAGATACACTCAAAATAATAGAAGACATAGTGAGGAAGACCTTTCAACACATAGGCTCATGGAAAGATTTCCTGAACAGAACACCAATGGCTTATGCTCTAATATCAAGAATTGACAAATGGGACCTCATAAAACTGAAACACTTCTGTAAGGCAAAAGACACTATCATTAGTAAAGAACTGCAACCAAAGGATTGGGAAAAGATTTTTACTAATCCTATATCTGATAAAGGGCTATTATCCAATATATACAAAGAACTCAAGAAGCTCGATTCCAGAGAATCAAATAACCCTATTAAAATGGTGTACATAGCTAAACAGTGAATTCTCAACTGAGTAATATCAAATGGCTGAGAAGTACCTTAAGGAATATTCTACAACCTCAGTCCTCAGGTAAATGCAAATCAAAATAACCCTGAGATTCCACCTCACACCAGTCAGAATGCCTAAGATCAAAAACTCAGGTGACAACACTCAGATTCTGGCAAGGATATGGAAAAAGAGGAACACTCCTCCATTGTTGGTGCAATTGCAAGCTGGTACAACCATTCTAGAAATCAGTCTGGAGGTTCCTCAGAAAATCAGACACAGTACTACCTGAGGACCCAGCTATACCACTTCTGGGCATACACCCAAAAGATGCTCCAATGTTTAATAAAGGCACATGCTCTAGCATGTTCATAGCAGCCTTATTAATAATAGCCAGATGCTGGAAAGAAGCCAGATGCCCTTCAACAGAGGAATGAATACAAAAAATCTGGTACATTTACATGTTGGAATACTAGTCAACTATTAAATCAATGACTAGATGAAATTCTTAGGCAAATGGATGGAAGTAGAAAATATCATGCTTTGTGAGGTACCCCAGTCACAAAAGAACACACATGGTATGCACACACTGATAAATGGATGTTAACCCAATAGCTCGGAATACCTAAGAAAAATTTACAAATCGCATGAAGCCCAAGAAGAAGGATGGCCAAAATTTGGATGTGTCATTCCTTCTTAGAAGATAGAACAAAATACTCACGGAAGGAAATAGAGGGACAAAGAGTGGAGCAGTAACTGAAGAAAAAGTCATCCAGAAACTGTTCCATCTGGAGATGCATTCCATATGCCACCACCAAACCCATTCAGTAGTGCTGATGCCAAGAAGTGCTTGCTGACAGGATCCAGATATGGGTTTCTCTTGAGGCTCTACTAGAGCCCTACTGATACAGATGAGGATGATTGCAGCTAACCATTGGACTGAACAAGGGAACACTAATGGAGGAGTTAGAGAAAAGGCTGAATGTTTACAGCCCCACAGGAAGAAGAACAATATCAACCAACCAAAATACACCAGAGCTACCAGGGACTAAACCACCAAACAATGAATACATATGGAGGGACCCATGACTCCAACCACATATGTGGCAGAGGATGAAATTGACCAGCAACAATGGGAGGAAAAGCCCTTGGTCCTGTGTGGACTTGTTTCCCCAATATAGGGTAATGCCACGGCATTGAGGTTCGAGTGGTTGGTAGGAATGGGAGCATCCTCATAGAAGCAGGGGTAGGGAGTAGAGGGATGGGTGGAGAGGGTAAATGGGATAACATTTGAAAAGTAAATACATAAAATATCCAAGAAAATAAAATTATAATTAAAATACAAGTAAGAAAACAAAAAAGAGAGTGTAAATTAAAATAACATTTCTTTTTAATGTTAAAAGAGAAAAAAAAAGAAAAGGCAATCTTTTTTCCACTGAATGATTTTGGCTCCTTTGTCAAAGATCAAGTGACCACAGGTATGTGGGTTCATTTCTGGGTCTTCATTTCTATTCCGTTGATGTACCTGCCTGTCTCTGAACCAATACCCTCTGGTTTTTATGACTATTGCTCTGTAGTACAGCTTGAATTCAGGGATGGCGATTCCCCCAGATGTTCTTTAATTATTGAGAATGCTTTTTGATGTCCTTGGTTTTTTGTTATTCAAAATGAATTTGAGAATTGCACTTTCAATCTTTGTAAAGAACTGATTTGGAATTTTGTTGGAGATTGCATTGAATCTGTAAATTGCTTTCAGAAAGATGGCCATTTTCAATATATTAATCCTGCCAATTCATGAGCATGGAAATCAGTCCATCTTCCGAGTTCTTCAATTTCTTTCATCGGAGACTTGAAGATCTTGTCATACAGATATTTCATTGCTTGGTTAGAGTAACACCATGGTATTTTATATTATTTATGGCTATTGTGAAGTGTATTGTTTTCCTAATTATTTTCTCAGCCTTTTTATCCTTTGAGTAGAGGAAGGCTACTGATATTTTTTTGAGTTCATTTTGTATCCATCCACTTTGCTGAAGTGGTTTATCAGCTGTAGGAGTTCTCTCATCGATTTTTATGGGTCACTTATGTATATTAGCATATCATCTGCAAATAATGATATCTTGACTTCTTCCTTTCTGATTTGAAACCCTTGGATTACCTTTTGTTGCCTAATTGCTCTGACTAGAACATCAAGTACTATATTGAATAAAGAGGGGGAGAGGGACAGCGTTGTCTTAGGTATTGTCTTTTTCTTATGTTATGAAATTTTTTCTAAGATTTTATGAAGATAATTTCTGGACGTATAGTCTGGGAATCTTTTACTTCTTCCATTCCTATTATTCTCAGGTTAGATCTTGTCATAGTGTCACAAATTTCCTGGATGATTTGTGTGAGGGCTTTTTCTCTAGACTTAACAATCTATTTGACAAAATTGTTGCAATTTGTTCTATCAAATCTTCTATGCCTGAGATTCTCCTGTCTTCTAGTATTCTATGGGTGACACTTGCGTCTATTCCTATTCACTCCCTCAGATTTCTGTCTCTTTGACTCGTTCACTGTATGTCTTCTTTATCTGTTTCATTGATTTTTAGCTCTTGACATTGTAGTCAGTTCCTTCACCAATAATAATGTATTTTTCTGTATTTCTTTAAGGAATTTATTCATTATTTCATTAAAGAGTTCTAAGATCTTTACAAGACTGACAATAAGATCATCTTGAGCTCCCACTGTGTTACAATATCCAGAGTGTGATCTAGTAAAATAACTGTGTTCTGAAGTTCACCTTTTTGCCCTGGCATTTGTTGATTGTGTTCTTATTCTAGCCTTTAACCATCTGATTGTATCTGAATATTCCTGATGTTGCAGGTATTAAGAAAGCAGGTCTAACCTGAATATACCTGGTTAACCAGGTCCCTGGTGGCCAGACTTGATCGAAACAATGAAATCCAGGGGGCACTGCACATCTCCCAGCAGTCTCCTGTGCCCCTGAGAACCCAATAAGCAGAGGAATATGAAAAGGAAATATATCTAACCTGTGTGTTCCTTGATCTGCAGGCCTGGTGAATGTGGGCAGAAAGGTGAGAGCACAATGGAGCTAATGGGAAACCCAACTGAATGAATTGAGCATTGTGCAATAACCACTGCCCACCAGAAGAATAAACAATTCATTACTGAAACATTTGGTACATATAATCTGTAAATATATGCATCAAAATACAAAATGGAGTGTCGCCTGCAATAATGTTCATTAATGGAAAAACTGACTTCACAAACATGGCCTATGAATTCTCCTTATAAATGTCTCTGCTGTGGTCAAGAGAATTCACAATAAACTTCTCATGAAAAGCTTAGATGGATTCACAAATGATTTGTCTGTTACTATTGATGCCATGCAAGTACTGCCCTTCTAGCTGCAGCCTACCTAGTGGGTTGACAATGAAGTTCAGTGAAACCATAAATGACTAAAACTATCAGGGACAGTTATCCTGATGCAACCTGATGGTGACCTTCAGTACTGCTATCATAAAAGGCATCCAACTTTGCTTCTTGGTGACTTTTTCACTGTCCTGGACCGAAAGTGTTGTGCCTTCAAAAAGAATGTCTTTCTTCTTCTTTCAATCAAACATCAACTATAACTATAATAGCCAATGTGATGTGGAGCAGTAAATGGAGCTGAGGACATCATTGTAATTTTCACCCAAACGCTTAAGAACACTGTAATTAAATGTCCTTTCCCATTCACAGATGTTCCTTGGTTTGAACTCCTTACTTAAAAATTTTCTATTTTCAGTGAACTGAGAATAGGACCCCCATTGAAGGAATCAGAGAAAGAACTGGAAGAGTTTGAAGGGGCTCGAGACCCCATATGTACAACAATACCAAGCAACCAAAGCTTCCAAGGACTAAGCCACTACCTAAAGACTATACATGGACTGACCCTGGACTCTGACCTCATAGGTAGCAATGAATATCCTAGTAAGAGCACCAGTGGAAGGGGAAGCCCTGGGTCCTGCTAAGACTGAACCCCCAGTGAACTAGACTGTTGGGGGGAGGGCGGCAATGGGGGGAGGGTGGGGAGGGGAACACCCATAAGGAAGGGGAGGGGGAGGGGGATGTTTGCCTGGAAACCGGGAAAGGGAATAACACTCGAAATGTATATAAGAAATACTCAAGTTAATAAAAAAAAATTTCTATTTTGCACATGCAATTCCAATATTGTGAAACACTCAAAGATTATAAATATTTTATCAGAGATCACAGGATTGTTGTCTTCTCTAAGCAATTACCATTTTGTCTTAGTATTCTGAAAATAATACAATATTGAAGTAGAATACAAACAAGCATCAGCAAAGCATAAATACTTCCCAAAACCTGGACCCATTGTTTTTCAAGACAGTAATGCTAAGAAGAGCCATAAGAACTCAGGGTACTGTGACATATGGAGCTGAGCTTTGACTTAACTATGTGAGGGTATAATGTGTGGCATGTTCTCAGAAACATCAATGTTGATATTTTTCAAAAGGAAATTTTATATGTGAAATGCATATGTAGAAACAGAAATTCCTGCATCTTTCCTCAATTTCTTGAGAATAGTTTAGAAAATTATGTTTCCACACCACAGATAGTTTTCTAAGACAAATTCATATAGTTGTCTTGGAAA
Organism: Rattus rattus; assembly: GCF_011064425.1. NCBI lineage: Eukaryota > Metazoa > Chordata > Mammalia > Rodentia > Muridae > Rattus > Rattus rattus. Next base: position 19,564,273 of record NC_046170.1, read on the forward strand.
AGCACACTTGCCAGTGAATGACAAATGGCTCTGTTGAATGGTAAATATATAATTGTTATCATAGGAGATGGAATAGTAAAAATGAGTCTTGTCCTACATATTGCATTCAAGTTTTTATCTGCCTTTTGTACATTGGTTTTCTTCCTTAATATTGGAATCAATCAAGAGAGGCAAAATGTCTAATCTATCTGAATTAAGCCTTGTAAATTTACTCCTATTTCTCATCAGCACAGCCTTACTGTGGAGTGTTCCTATGGCTTTGGGGCCACTGATTATCCAGGCAATTGTCTTTGAAGAAGATAGCTGGTATTGATAAATGCAGTTTAGCCAAAGGAGAGAAAATTGATGTATTAAGGCATATAGAACTTGCTGCTACAGAAAGCTTTTCAGTTCTAGCAGGATATCAAGCAACATAGTTGTCCATACCATTTATTGATATATATATAGATATAGATATAGATATAGATATAGATATAGATATAGATATAGATATCAGGTCAGAACAGAATATAAATATGCCCCAGAAGCTCCTTCTCTTTCCTCACACTTTTCCTCCCTTAGGAAAATATTACCTTCCTTGGTATTGAGCTGCATCTCCTAGTACATATATATGAATAGCACATTGTTTAATGTATGATTTATCCCATTGGATTCCCAGGTTTTATCCCTTATGAGACTTGTTTACTGGTGATCTTATTTCTCTATCTCTACTGCAGCAGATGGAAACAGACCTACAGACTCACAGGTAGACATTACCAAAAATGTGAAACCAGTGCCTAGGGTGGCCGCCAAGATGGTAATGGGCACATTCCCCATGGCAAAGCTGTTCTACTTGAGCATCCAGCAGGTTAGCAAGCAGCTGGCCAACCACATCAAGGATGACTCCCAACACAGTGAGTTCAAGACTTACGTCTCCCTGTTGCTAGCTCAGATGTACCACTGGGTAGAGATGTAGACCAAGATGAGCCTAATCAGCTTCAGTGGCAAAAACATTAAGCTGCTGAATGAGGAAGCAGCAGCAGAGCTGGGTGCTGAGCTGTTGGGTGAGGCTATCATCTTCATTGTGAGCAGAGGCTGCCTGGTACTGGAGTACTGGCACCAACAGATTCAGCACAGCAATAAGGAGGAGGACAATCGGGCATCTTGGAACACACTGTGGAATGAGAAGGGTCACCTGGAACTGGCTCTAGAAGCACTGCAGGCTCGGGCACAAGCGATTCCCTCCTTGATTGCCCTGGAGGAGCTACATTAGGAGCTACAAGAGGTGCATAAACAGGTCTGCAATGCTCACTGTGCTCCTGAGTGCTAGGCACAATCTTCCCAGAAATAAGACCTTGATGTAGCTGTGATATGTGGTCACCCCTTACTTAAAGAATCTCGGTATTTCCTCCTGGGAACACTCAGCAGAAGTGTTTAGAGTCCATCCAGCCTCTGATTCAAAGCACTCAGCCCCACCAGAAACCATATTGGACTTCCAAAGACTTACCCAGCCTATCTTTGTCTCTCCACTGCCATAGCAAAGGCAAAATAATAGAACGAGGGCTCAAGCCTGATCAGGACAAAAACGAGGTCACCTGCCCATCATTAGAGCACCTTCTTCCTTTGGTGGACACAGGCCACCGTGAACCTTGCCTCAGGACAATGTAACTCCTCTGGAGGACTCAGAGTGCATTTGATGTCCCCAATCTCTCTCCTCCTTCTTCCTCTGGTGTCTCTAGGGGTTCATGCCTGTACAGATCCCCTCACCCCTCAGCCTGTGACATTACCCCACTCCTTCCCTTGGCACAGACTGATCCTAGCTGGCTCAAATCTCACCTGTCTCAGACTCAGACCTGCTGTCCTGTCCTAAGAGTCCCTGGGCCTTGTTTCAGGTGGCAAATACTTCTTCCTGTCCTCAGTGGCATTCTTCAGTAGGGTAGGTTAGATGTCACCCACACATCTGTCTGCACCCTCCATACCCCTGGAGGCCTGGGTCCCACTACCCATTCTGTTGGTCCTACCATCCTTGCCCACTTCCTATAGACAAGATTTATTACTACGAATGTGGAGGACACAGAGTAACCTGTTTTCCCACCATTCTGGAAGCCAGCAGCAGAGATGAGGGTGTTTGGTCCACTTTCATCTGGCTTCAGGGGGCTCCAAATCTCCTGGACTCTGTGTCCTATCTTCATGTGGCTTTCTCTTCCACCATCTGTCTCTTGGAAGGACACTTGCCCTGAATACAAGACCTACCCTAAATCCAGGATGACCACATTTAAAGAGCTTTTATCACATCTCTGAAGACCCTTTTTCTAAATGGGTACACACGGGTCCCAGGATTAGGACATGAGGTTTTCTTTGAAGGCCCTCTATTCAGCTCGCTGCCTTCTGCCATTCTAACATACAAGGCCTCTGATATGCTGTTTCGCCATTTGGCAGCCTACTCAAAAGTTTCTGGAGTTGGGCTAACTACTAGGGCTTCAGGTTTGTGTGTGTAGCAGTCACTGTCATGGCTGTCTAGTTCCTGATGGAAGGAGCCCCAGAATAAGGAAGCCTCCTAAAGATTTATGAGAAGCATAATTACTATGGACCTCTAAACTGGACCAGTGTTCATTAATAGGGACAGCCAGGCATGGTGACACACACCTAGAAGTCCAACACTCAGAGTCTGTGCAAAAATTAGCCTGAGTCCAATTGTTAGTTCCAGGACAGCCTCCTGAACCACAGAAAGAGACCCTGTCTTAAAAAATATGAAAAACAAAAAAAGAGACAATAACCTTGAAGAAAAGCCAGAGGTTTGGGCTCTGGATGGAAAGGGTTGTTACTCATCCTGTGAGCTTTCTCACATTGGGAAACTGAGACCCAGAAAAGGGGAAGTAAAGGGACTTGGCCAAGATCCCTTAGCTTATGAGGGATGAGCTACAAAGGGTGAGAAAGAAAGAATAGAGGACACAAATGCTTCTAACTGCAGGGCAAGGTGAGATCAAGACCACTGGCCAGAGGCACTGGGTTTCTGCCCCCTATCTGGAAAGTGCCAGACCATAACCAAGAACTCAGAATGTAGGAAAGATGTTCATTCACTCTGGCCCTTGTCCAGAGAAGTGATATTTGCAGGGTTCACCCTAAGGGGGTGAAAATTCCTCATACCAGGATTCTGCAGACTGAAACCAATACTGAAACTTTACCTCAGTTTCTACTAGAAGGAGAAGTTGGTGTCTTTAAATGTAGGAGTACCAGAGTTAGGTGAATGACTAACTGGGAAAAGGGACACACATGGCTACATGAAGAGGGGAGGAAAGGCAGAGAAGTCAGGGAAGCTGCCCAATTGCAATGGTTACCCCTGGGGAGTCCAGTCTGGCACTAGCAGCCCCAGGGCCAGCTGGGCCACCCTGCCATGGGTCAGTCCACAGTAGTTATGGCAAAGCCAAGACAGGTAAAGGGCAGTGAGTCCCATCAGGTCAGTCATTCCTCCAGCAGACCAGCTTCACTGTTGGTCTGTTGTTCTCTGAAGAACCCCATAGGAATAATATTTTCTCTGCTTGCATTGGAGGAAATAGGCACTGAGCTGAAATATAACCTTTGGGTCAGCCGAGAATGAAAGTGAGCCTCTTTGACCAACCTGTGGAGACTTCACCTCGTCCTGGTGTATGTAGAGATGGCTAGGCCTGTGGCCTCACTTACACTGACAGTGCAGGAAGCAAGTGTGGTGCTGTGTGTGGCTACAGAAGTCTATGCATGACAGGGAGCCAGAGCATCTTTCATGGATCTGGATCCCTACTCACTGCAATGTTACATAATTCCCACAATGGAAAAACAATAAAAATAAGTTTATGAATGAAGCTGGTTGCCTTCAAAAAAGTGTGAAACTTTGGAACACTCAAGCCTAAATGTAAGGTCTTCATCCAATGCCAAAACTTAGGGATGGAAAATATTTTCTGTGAGAGAAAGCAAAGAGAGTGTAAGAGCCAAAGAGAATGGAGGACACCAAAAAAATAAGGCCCTCTAAAGCAACATGGTCAAAGCTCAAACAAACTCACAGACAGTGAGGCTGCATGCACATGGTCTGCATGGGTCTGTACCAGGTCATTTGCATGAATATTGTGACTTCCAGCAATGTTTTTTTATTTAATTTTTTAATGTGTCAATGCATGTGTATTAGATTATGTGCCTTTTCTTGTGCTTAGTTGCTTTTGTTTGGTTGTTTTGTCCAACTTCAATATGTTTTCTATATAAATTGTATTATGTATATATAATAGTTAATTCCTTAGAAGTCTTGTTTTCTAAATAGAAGACAAAAAGAGAGTATATCTGAACGTGAGGAGAAGTAGGGAAGAACTGGGAGAAGAAGAGAAAGTGAATCAAGATGCACTACCTGAAAAATAAATCTATTTGAAAAAAGAAAAAAAGAGAACTCAGAATATCATTTCCCTTTAAGTTGTCATAACCCTTCTGGGGAGATCAAAGGTCACTTACGCAGGTATCTCATAGCAGAGATCATATATGCCAAATATTTACATTACTATTCATAACTGTAGCAAAATTACAATTATAAATTAGCAATGAAAATGAATTTGTTGTTGGGGATACCAAATGAAAAACTGTATTGAAGGGTTGAAGTAATAAGAAGGTTGAGGAACAACATTTTGAAGTTTTATCAAATTCTTCCTATAGCTGATGATTCTCCTAATAATTACTTGCTTTATAAGCTTGGTATTTTAATGGATGTATATTTTATGTATTATTTAGCATTCTTTCATTAATTTCTTAAATTTCTACCCATAAAATAAAAGAAAGGACAACTCAATATGCTCATTTATCATTGCATTTCTCCTGCTTTCCTGACAATTCAGAAGCATTTTCAGAGGTGAGCACCCAAGTGACCTTTACTCATTGTAGTCACTTCCTTCAGCATTCATGTTTTTGGGCAGACATATGAGCTTCTATTCTTTATTGTATTACCCAGCCAGAATAAAGTCCATGCAATGGTCACCACAAGTTGCAATATTGTCCATTATGGGTTACTTTCATGAAATGCAGCATATTTTTTGGTCATTCTGCTGCTTGATTGACATGTCTGTATTCCTGTGGCAGACAACGTTCCTCAGAGTGGGTGCCATTCCATGCCACTAGGAAAAAAAATGGTATCGTGATATAAGAAAATAAAGATGTCCCATGTTCAGGTAGCTCAACTTAATTGCATGGCTTATCAGTTCTTTGAGGGAACATGCAGCTAACACCACAGCAAGAAGGGACACCAACCAATATAATGCAGGCACACATAGCTATATCCATATGGCAATTTCTAGGTCTTACTTCACCATGCAGTTTCTCAAAAGAAGCAGATCTTTGTTTCTTCTCATCTTATCAAGTTGCCAATTGTTGTTGCTAATAATTCCTGAAAGCATGTAAATGGATATTCACTGCAGATAGAGTATTGGTAATTAAATGAAGAAAATAGCTTCAGGCACATCTAGCTTAGTAGAGACATGAGATAGGTATGATTTCTTTCAAGAGCCCAGAAGGGATATCATCTTATTCTGCTCCATCATCATGGAGGATGTGCTTCAGAACATCCATTCTTGTACAGACAATATTCTCTGTTTTATTCCTGTTACTGGTATCAGCCAGTACTGAAATGTGAAGCTTTCTTCAGTTATAAAATCAAATAAGCATAATTAGCTTTGAATACAATGACTTATCTCAACATTTCCCACTATGAATGAAAATTATTCACACACTGTTCTCGAAAAAATTAAAAACACGAACAAGATATTACTATCACTGAACTTCTAATCTGTAAGTCATGACAGAACTCTCATGTCAGTAAGGGATAATCTGGATTTGGTCCCATGACACCTCAGGTAATCATGAAATGGGTTGATGCAAGCATGTCTTGGTGATGTATGGAAGACATACCAAGGAATTTCATCATCCTTAGCAGTCTGCAGGGACATGAGAAGATAACAGTCACAGTAAACTGTTACATTTCATTGAGAAGATAGCAAAAAGTTGTTTTTGATTCATGACACCTGGGGAAAACATGCTCAGAAAAGTTTCCCCGTGCAACATGGAAAGTTAGATACCCACTACTAGTGAAAGTAAAATTTTAATTGCATGTCCAAGGGGAGGTGAGATCACAGACTTGTGTGTCAAGATCTCAGAAACTGGCTTCTGCCCTTTAATACATGTCAGGGTCCATAAGACCTTGGCACTAAGATCAGCAACCTGGCAAGTGAAACACCACTCGCAGTGCATCCAGTGGAGTCTGCAAGTCACAGTCCTCAAAGAAAATCCCATCTGAACACTCTAACTAAGCACGACTGTAAGAAAACTCAATTTGGAATTGAACAATTGAACACTTGCAAATGGAGAGGCATCTGTAGCATGGCCTCAGGACACAAGCAAAATGAATGTAAGGTAATAGACATATAACATAGACTCTGACATTCTTACATTCTTGAGTCCTTCACTCACTGGTATTCTTGTGGCTTTTTTCAATGGATAATGAAATCTGGAATGCAAGGAGCTAAAATCTTGTTTTAAAATCATCCTACTTCTCAGGATCAGTCTACTAATCCTGAGAATTTTTCCTATTGATGATGTGACTCTACAGTTTCGCCAGGTGTTCTCAGAGAGAAGGTAAATGAACCAGGAAATCCCAAGCAGACATGATAGGCAAATATACAGTGTTTAAATTTGTCACATGAGGCCATTGGTGGAGACAGGGACTGCATCTGCCCTGAAAAGAATGTACTCTGAGATCATAATGAGGCTGCTTCTTCCTAAAATATGCTCAGTAAATTTTACATGAAAATAGGATGTATTGTTACCCATCCAAACACAGTGAGTCAGATATGAGTCATTTTGCATTCACATATCTTCATAATTTTACCTTTGGACAGAAATATATACATATTGGATGAATTTAACAATTGATGATATGCTGATGTGAAGGTGTAAAGTGAAAGTTTACTTAAATAATAAAAATATCACTGTGAAACTAACGATTTTTTTTAGAAATGGTGTATTTTATGTGTTTTTTTTAATTTTGGAAGCTGAAGGTGGCAATTTATTCGTTTATTTTTTAATGTGTTTGTGTGTGTGTGTGTGTGTGTGTGTGTGTGTGTGTGTGTGTGTGTGAAAGCAGGAATGCACTATATATCATATGTGTACATGGAATGTTGAAAGGCCAGAAGAAGGTCTTAGAACTGTAGAACTAGAATACAGTTGTTTGTAAGATTACATGTGTACTGAGAACAAAACTCAGGTTCTCTGAAAAAAGCAGCCAGTGGTCTTGAATACTGAGCCATATCTCTAGTCACAAGTTCTTCATTGGTTACAAAGCATAAAACATGTCGCTGACCAAATACAGTGTGTACACATCATGGAGGAGTTATGTAGTTTGCAAACCAAAATTCCAGTTAAGAGATCACTCTTTCAGATACCCGATAGCACTGAAGTATATCATCAGGCCCACAATCATACTGCTGTGATCCATACTCTTTTAACTTGTGCTTACTTTCTTTCGGAAAATTATATATGGCATAACAGTACGACTGGTTTCTATTAGGCTATCATTTTATTTGCTTTGCAAACATAAGTATATATAAACCATTGTGGAGCATCTAATAATTGGGCAATTTTTCATGGTTATACATACTGCTCTTGAGACTGGTTCCTGCATGGTCATATTTTCTCCTGTACAATAAAATTCCCAGTGTTTACTAGAATTGATATTTCCTTGTGCAAAAAAAAAACAGGTATACACACATGGAAAATTAAACTACAAAAATTATACCACAATTGTAGTTTTGAAAATGAAAATTATAAAAGGCATATGAGACATATGATTCTGCTCATTTTCCAGATGGCCTTGAATGATTTTTCAGATAGTTGTGGATCCCAGTAGCCTGTCAACTTTGGACACTTAAAAGTCCTCACTTTCATCACTAACTGAGCATGGATGTGTAAATACTTGACTCACAGGAGCTTATCTGAATTTTCCTTATCTGCTTAACTTAAACCATAGCAGAGACTTCTGCTCAGATGTGAGTATTGACTAAGTTGTATATATTGTATATACTTCCTTTAGAACCAGAGATGGTAAATCATACACTCGCAGATTATAATGAAGCTTTTTTAATCCTGTAGATTAGTCAAGAAACATTCTGCATAAGCCTTATTATTAATATAGAATGTAGGATATAATAGAGTGCATAGAGCCTGTGACTCATTGTCCCATCTAAGAGATCTAAGAACACAGGATTTGAGAGCATGGAAACCAGTGACATTGTAATAAGTGTGATATTCATGTCACAGACTGTAGTTGGAATCCTTGGCAACTCCTTCTTAGTCTACCATTATCTGATGCTTTACTTCATGGGGTGCAGGTTAAAGTTCACAGACTGGATTCTGCAGCACTTGATTGTAGCCAACTTCTTAACTATCCTGTGTAAAGGAGTTCCCCACATTGTGTCAGCTTTTGGGTGGAAAGACTTCTTCAATGACATTGAATGCAAACTGATCTTCTTTCTTCACAGAATAGGGAGGGGTGTGTCCATCAGCAGCACCTGCTTTCTGAGTGTCTTCCAGGCCATCACCATCAGTCCAAAGACTGCCAGGTGGACACAGCTTAAAGTCAAGTCTCACAGTTCCATTGCTTCTTGTGTGTACATGAGCTGGGCGCTGTCATTCTTAATAAACATAGCTTTTCCCATGGATATGGGAGTAATACAGTACAATAAGAACATTACACGTCTAAGGGTGATCGGATACTGTTCTTCTAAGCAACATGACAAGACTTCTGACATTATCAATGCAATATTTCTCACTCTTCCTGATGTGTTGCTCATGTTGCTGATGATTTGGTCCAGCAGCTACATGGTTTTCATTCTTTACAGACATAAGCAGAGAATGAAGCACATTCATAGTAGCAATTTTTCCTTCAGGTCCTCCTCTGAGTTCAGAGCCACAAAGACCATTCTGCTCTTGGTGAGCACCTTTGTCTTCTTTACACAATTTCTTGCATCTTACAAGTTAATATGTCTCTTGTGCACAATCAACCTTTTTATGGGTGAACATGGCTGCAGTAGTCACTGCATGTTTCCCCAACTATTGTCCCTTTCTGGTGATCAAGCCATTAACTCTTTTGAGTCTTCACTCTATTC
>NC_046170.1:19573518-19598324 GCF_011064425.1 Rattus rattus
ACCCTTCAATACAGTTTTTCATTTGGTATCCCCAACAACAAATTCATTTTCATTGCTAATTTATAATTGTAATTTTGCTACAGTTATGAATAGTAATGTAAATATTTGGCATATATGATCTCTGCTATGAGATACCTGCGTAAGTGACCTTTGATCTCCCCAGAAGGGTTATGACAACTTAAAGGGAAATGATATTCTGCGTTCTCTTTTTTTCTTTTTTCAAATAGATTTATTTTCAGGTACTGCATCTTGATTCACTTTCTCTTCTTCTCCCAGTTCTTCCCTACTTCTCCTCACGTTCAGATATACTCTCTTTTTGTCTTCTATTTAGAAAACAAGACTTCTAAGGAATTAACTATTATATATACATAATACAATTTATATAGAAAACATATTGAAGTTGGACAAAACAACCAAACAAAAGCAACTAAGCACAAGAAAAGGCACATAATCTAATACACATGCATTGACACATTCAAAAATTAAATAAAAACACTAAGCTGGAAGTCACAATATTCATGCAAATGACCTGGTACAGACCCATGCAGACCATGTGCATGCAGCCTCAGTGTCTGTGAGTTTGTTTGAGCTTTGACCATGTTGCTTTAGAGGGCCTTATTTTTTTGGTGTCCTCCATTCTCTTTGGCTCTTACACTCTCTTTGCTTTCTCTCACAGAAAATATTTTCCATCCCTAAGTTTTGGCATTGGATGAAGACCTTACATTTTAAACTGGGTATTTGAAGTTTCACACTTTTGAAGGCAATGCAGCTTCATTCACTTAAACTTATTTTATTGTTTTTTCATTGTAGAATTATGTATCATTACAGTGAGTAGGGATCCAGATCCATGAAAGATGCTCATGACCCTGTCATGAACTTCTAATAGCCACACACAGCACCACACTTGCTTCCTGCACTGTCAGTATAAGTGAGGCCACAGAACAACCATCTCTATACACCAGGACAGTGAAGTCTCCACAGGTTGGGTAAAGGGCCCTTTCATTCTCTGCTGACCCAAAGGTTTATATTTCAGCTCGTGCCTATTTCACTCCAATGGGAGGCTTGAGAAAATATTATTCTAGGGTTCTTCAGAGAACAACAGACCAACAGTGAAGCTGGTCTGCTGGAGGGAATGACTGACCTGCTGGGCTCACTGCCCTTTACCTGTCTTGGCTTTGCTATAACTACTGTGGACTGACCCATGGCAGGGTGGCCCAGCTGGCCCTGGGGCTGTTAATGCCAGACTGGACTCCCCAGGGATAACCATTGCAATTGGGCAGCTTCCCTGACTTCTCCGCCTTTCCTCCCCTCTTCATGTAGTCATGTGTGTCCCTTTTCCCAGTTAGTCATTCACCTAACTCTGGTACTCCTACATTTAAAGACACCAACTTCTTCTTCTAGTAGAAACTGCGGTAAAGTTTCAGTATTGGTTTCAGTCTGCAGAATCCTGGTATGAGTAATTTTCACCCCCTTAGGGTGAGCCCTGCGAATATCACCTCTCTGGACAAGGGCCAGAGTGAATGAACATCTTTCCTATATTCTGAGTTCTTGGTTATGGTCTGGCACTTTCCAGATAGGGGGCAGAAACCCAGTGCCTCTGGCCAGTGGTCTTGATCTCACCTTGCCCTGCAGTTAGAAACATTTGTGTCCTCTATTCTTTCTTTCTCACCCTTTGTAGCTCATCCCTCATAAGCTAAGGGATCTTGGCCAAGTCCCTTTACTTCCCCTTTTCTGGGTCTCAGTTTCCCAATGTGAGAAAGCTCACAGGATGAGTAACAACCCTTTCCATCCAGAGCCCAAACCTCTGGCTTTTCTTCAAGGTTATTGTCTCTTTTTTTGTTTTTCATATTTTTTAAGACAGGGTCTCTTTCTGTGGTTCAGGAGGCTGTCCTGGAACTAACAATTGGACTCAGGCTAATTTTTGCACAGACTCTGAGTGTTGGACTTCTGGAGGTGTGTCACCATGCCTGGCTGTCCCTAATAATGAACACTGGTCCAGTTTGAGGGTCCATAAGTAATTATGCTTCTCATAAATCTTTTAGGCTTCCTTGTTCTGGGGCTCCTTCCATCAGAACCCTAGACAGCCATGACAGTGACTGCTACACCAAACCTGAAGCCCTAGTAGTTGACCCCACTCAGAAACTTTTGATAGGCGCAAGTGGCCAAACAAGCACTTATGAGGCCTTGTATGTTAGAATGTGAGAGGCAGCAGCTGAATAGAGGCCTTCAACTAAGAAAAAACCTCATGTCCTAATCCTGGGACCCGTGTGTACCCATTTAGAAAAATGGTCTTCTGAGATGTGATAAAAGCTCTTTGAATGTGGTCATCCTGGATTTAGGGTAGGTCTTGTATTCAGGGCAAGTGTCCTTCCAAGAGACAGATGGTGGAAGAGAAAGCCACATGAAGACAGGACACAGAGTCCAGGAGATTTGGAGCCCCCTGAAGCCAGATGAAAGTGGACCAAACACCCTCATCTCTGCTGCTGGCTTCCAGAATGGTGGCAAAACAGGTTACTCTGTGTCCTTCACATTCCTAGTAATAAATCTTGTCTATAGGAAGTGGGCAAGGATGGTGGGACCAACAGAACGGGTAGTGGGACCCAGGCCTCCAGGGGTATGGAGGGTGCAGACAGATGTGTGGGTGACATCTAACCTACCCTACTGAAGAATGCCACTGAGGACAGGAAGAAGTATTTGCCACCTGAAACAAGGCCCAGGGACTCTTAGGACAGGACAGCAGGTCTGAGTCTGAGACAGGTCAGATTTGAGCCAGCTAGGATCAGTCTGTGCCAAGGAAGGAGTGGGTAATGTCACAGGCTGAGGGGTGAGGGGATCTGGACAGGCATGAACCCCTAGAGACACCAGAGGAAGAAGGAGGAGAGAGATTGGGGACATCAAATGCACTCTGAGTCCTCCACAGGAGTTGCATTGTCCTGAGGCAAGGTTCACGGTGGCCTGTGTCCACCAAAGGAAGAAGGTGCTCTAATGATGGGCAGGTGACCTCATTTTTGTCCTGATCAGGCTTGAGCCCTCGTTCTATTATTTTGCCTTTGCTATGGCAGTGGAGAGACAAAGATAGGCTGGGTAAGTCTTTGGAAGTCCAATATAGTTCCTGGTGGGGCTGAGTGCTTTGAATCAGAGGCTGGATGGACTCTAAACACTTCTGCTAGAGTGTTCCCAGGAGGAAATACAAGATTCTTTAAGTAAGGGTGACCACATATCACAGCTTCATCAAGGTCTTATTTCTGGGAAGATTGTACTTAGCACTCAGGAGCACAATGAGCATTCCAGACCTGTTTATGCACCTCTTGTAGCTCCTCATGTAGCTCCTCCAGGAGCAATCCAGGAGGGATCGCTTGTGCCTGAGCCTGCAGTGCTTCTAGAGCCAGTTCAGGTGACCCTTCTCATTCCACAGTGTGTTCCAAAGATGCCCGATTGTCCTCCTCCTTGTTGCTGTGCTGAATCTGTTGGTGCCAGTACTCCAGTACCAGGCAGCCTCTGCTCACAATGAAGATGATAGCCTCACCCAACAGCTCAGCACCCAGCTCTGCTGCTGCTTCCTCATTCAGCAGCTTAATGTTTGTGCCCCTGAAGCTGATTAGGCTCATCTTGGTCTACATCTCTACCCAGTGGTACATCTGAGCTAGCAACAGGGAGATGTAAGTCTTGAACTCACTGTGTTGGGAGTCATCCTTGATGTGGTTGGCCAGCTGCTTGCTAACCTGCTGGATGCTCAAGTGAACAGCTTGCCATGGGGAATGTGCCCATCACCATCTTGGCGGCCACCCTAGGCACTGGTTTCACACTTTTGGTAATGTCTACCTGTGAGTCTGTAGGTCTGTTTCCATCTGCTGCAGTAGAGATAGAGAAATAAGATCACCAGTAAACAAGTCTCATAAGGGATAAAACCTGGGAATCCAATGGGATAAATCATACATTAAACAATGTGCTATTTATATATATGTACTAGGAGATGCAGCTCAATTCCAAGGAAGGTAATATTTTCCTAAGGGAGGAAAAGTGTGAGGAAAGAGAAGGAGCTTCTGGGGCGTGTTTATATTCTGTTCTGACCTGATATATATATATATATATATATATATATATATATATATATATATATATAATAAATGGTATGGACAACTATGTTGCTTGATATCCTGCTAGAACTGAGGCTTTCTGTAGCAGCAAGTTCTATATGCCTTAATACATCAATTTTCTCTCCTTTGGCTAAACTGCATTTATCAGTACCAGCTATCTTCTTCAAAGACAATTGCCTGGATAACCAGTGGCCCCAAAGCCATAGGAACACTCCACAGTAAGGCTGTGCTGATGAGAAGTAGGAGTAAATTTACAAGGCTAAATTGAGATAGATTAGACATTTTGCCTCTCTTGATTGATTCCAATATTAAGGAAGAAAACCAATGTACAAAAGGCAGATAAAAACTTGAATGCAATATGTAGGACAAGACTCATTTTTACTATTCCATCTCCTATGATAACAATTATATATTTACCATTCAACAGAGCCATTTATCATTCACTGGCAAGTGTGCTTTTCCAAGACAACAATATGAATTTGTCTTAGAAAACTATCTGTGGTGTGGAAACATAATTTTCTAAACTATTCTCAAGAAATTGAGGAAAGATGCAGGAATTTCTGTTTTACATATGCATTTCACATATAAAATTTCCTTTTGAAAAATATCAACATTGATGTTTCTGAGAACATGCCACACATTATACCCTCACATAGTTAAGTCAAAGCTCAGCTCCATATGTCACAGTACCCTGAGTTCTTATGGCTCTTCTTAGCATTACTGTCTTGAAAAACAATGGGTCCAGGTTTTGGGAAGTATTTATGCTTTGCTGATGCTTGTTTGTATTCTACTTCAATATTGTATTATTTTCAGAATACTAAGACAAAATGGTAATTGCTTAGAGAAGACAACAATCCTGTGATCTCTGACAAAATATTTATAATCTTTGAGTGTTTCACAATATTGGAATTGCATGTGCAAATTAGAAAATTTTTAAGTAAGGAGTTCAAACCAAGGAACATCTGTGAATGGGAAAGGACATTTAATTACAGTGTTCTTAAGTGTTCGGGTGAAAATTACAATGATGTCCTCAGCTCCATTTACTGCTCCACATCACATTGGCTATTATAGTTATAGTTGATGTTTGATTGAAAGAAGAAGAAAGACATTCTTTTTGAAGGCACAACACTTTCGGTCCAGGACAGTGAAAAAGTCACCAAGAAGCAAAGTTGGATGCCTTTTATGATAGCAGTACTGAAGGTCACCATCAGGTTGCATCAGGATAACTGTCCCTGATAGTTTTAGTCATTTATGGTTTCACTGAACTTTATTGTCAGCACACTAGGTAGGCTGCAGCTAGAAGTGCAGTACTTGCATGGCATTGATAGTAATAGGCAAATCATTTGTGAATCCATCTAAGCTTTTCATGAGAAGTTTATTGTGAATTCTCTTGACCACAGCAGAGACATTTATAAGGAGAATTCATAGGCCATGTTTGTGAAGTCAGTTTTTCCATTAATGAACATTATTGCAGGCGACACTCCATTTTGTATTTTTGATGCATATATTTTACAGATTATATGTACCAAATGTTTCAGTAATGAATTGTTTATTCTTCTGGTGGGCAGTGGTTATTGCACAATGCTCAATTCATTCAGTTGGGTTTCCCATTAGCTCCATTGTGCTCTCACCTTTCTGCCCACATTCACCAGGCCTGCAGATCAAGGAACACACAGGTTAGATATATTTTCTCTTCATATTCCTCTGCTTATTGGGTTCTCAGGGGCACAGGAGACTGCTGGGAGATGTGCAGTGCCCCCTGGATTTCATTGTTTAGATCAAGTCTGGCCACCAGGGACCTGGTTAACCAGGTATATTCAGGTTAGACCTGCTTTCTTAATACCTGCAACATCAGGAATATTCAGATACAATCAGATGGTTAAAGGCTAGAATAAGAACACAATCAACAAATGCCAGGGCAAAAAGGTGAACTTCAGAACACAGTTATTTTACTACATCACACTCTGGATATTGTAACACAATGGGAGCTCAAGATGATCTTAATGTCAGTCTTGTAAAGATCTTAGAAATCTTTAATGAAATAATGAATAAATTCCTTAAAGAAATACAGAAAAATACATTACTATTGGTGAAGGAACTGACTACAATGTCAAGAGCTAAAAATCGATGAAAAGGATAAAGAAGACATACAGTGAACGAGTCAAAGAGACAGAAATCTGAGGGAGCGAATAGGAATAGATGCAAGTGTCACCAGTAGAATACTAGAAGACAGGAGAATCTCAGGCATAGAAGATTTGATAGAACAAATTGCAACAACACTAGTCAAATAAATTGTTAAGTCTAGAGAAAAAGCCCTCACACAAATCATCCAGGAAATTTGTGACACTATGACAAGATCTAACCTGAGAATAGGAATGGAAGAAGAAAAAGATTCCCAGACTATACGTCCAGAAATTATCTTCATAAAATCTTAGAAAAAATTTCATAACATAAGAAAAAGACAATAGCTAAGACAACGCTGTCCCTCTCCCCCTCTTTATTCAATATAGTACTTGATGTTCTAGTCAGAGCAATTAGGCAACAAAAGGTAATCAAAGGGTTTCAAATTAGAAAGGAAGAAGTCAAGATATCATTATTTGCAGATGATATGCTAGTATACATAAGTGACCCATAAAAATCGATGAGAGAACTCCTACAGCTGATAAACCACTTCAGCAAAGTGGATGGATACAAAATTAACTCAAAAAATATCAGTAGCCTTCCTCTACTCAAAGGATAAAAAGGCTGAGAAAATAATTAGGAAAACAATACACTTCACAATAGCCATAAATAATATAAAATACCATGGTGTTACTCTAACCAAGCAATGAAATATCTGTATGACAAGATCTTCAAGTCTCCGATGAAAGAAATTGAAGAACTCTGAAGATGGACTGATTTCCATGCTCATGAATTGGCAGGATTAATATATTGAAAATGGCCATCTTTCTGAAAGCAATTTAGATTCAATGCAATCTCAACAAAATTTCCAAATCAGTTCTTTACAAAGATTGAAAGTGCAATTCTCAAATTCATTTTGAATAACAAAAAACCAAGGACATCAAAAAGCATTCTCAATAATTAAAGAACATCTGGGGGAATCGCCATCCCTGAATTCAAGCTGTACTACAGAGCAATAGTCATAAAAACCAGAGGGTATTGGTTCAGAGACAGGCAGGTACATCAACGGAAGAGAAATGAAGACCCAGAAATGAACCCACATATCTGTCATCACTTGATCTTTGACAAAGGAGCCAAAATCATTCAGTGGAAAAAAGACTGCCTTTTTTTTTTTTTTTTTTTTTTTTCTTTTAACATTAAAAAGAAATGTTATTTTAATTTACACTCTCTTTTTTGTTTTCTTACTTAGTTTTTAATTATAATTTATTTTCTTGGATATTTTATGTATTTACTTTTCAAATGTTATCCCATTTACCCTCTCCACCCATCCTTCTACTCCCTACCCCTGCTTCTATGAGGATGCTCCCATTCCTACCAACCACTCAAACCTCAATGCCGTGGCATTA
This sequence comes from Rattus rattus, assembly GCF_011064425.1. Classification (NCBI taxonomy): domain Eukaryota; kingdom Metazoa; phylum Chordata; class Mammalia; order Rodentia; family Muridae; genus Rattus; species Rattus rattus. The sequence goes on from NC_046170.1 coordinate 19,581,143, forward strand.
CCCTATATTGGGGAAACAAGTCCACACAGGACCAAGGGCTTTTCCTCCCATTGATGCTGGTCAATTTCATCCTCTGCCACATATGTGGTTGGAGTCATGGGTCCCTCCATATGTATTCATTGTTTGGTGGTTTAGTCGGTGGTAGCTCTGGTGTGGTTTGGTTGGTTGATATTGTTCTTCCTGTGGGGTTGTAAACATTCAGCCTTTTCTCTAACTCCTCCATTAGTGTTCCCTTGTTCAGTCCAATGGTTAGCTGCAATCATCCTCATCTGTATCAGTAGGGCTCTAGTAGAGCCTCAAGAGAAACCCATATCTGGATCCTGTCAGCAAGCACTTCTTGGCATCAGCAATACTGAATGGGTTTGGTGGTGGCATATGGAATGCATCCCCAGATGGAACAGTTTCTGGATGACTTTTTCTTCAGTTACTGCTCCACTGTTTGTCCCTCTATTTCCTTCCGTGAGTATTTTGTTCTATCTTCTAAGAAGGAATGACACATCCAAAATTTGGCCATCCTTCTTCTTGGGCTTCATGTGATTTGTAAATTTTTCTTAGGTATTCTGAGCTATTGGGTTAATATCCATTTATCAGTGTGTGCATACCATGTGTGTTCTTTTGTGACTGGGGTACCTCACAAAGCATGATATTTTCTACTTCCATCCATTTGCCTAAGAATTTCATGTAGTCATTGATTTAATAGTTGACTAGTATTCCAACATGTAAATGTACCAGATTTTTTGTATTCATTCCTCTGTTGAAGGGCATCTGGCTTCTTTCCAGCATCTGGCTATTATTAATAAGGCTGCTATGAACATGCTAGAGCATGTGTTTTTATTAAACATTGGAGCATCTTTTGGGTGTATGCCCAGAAGTGGTATAGCTGGGTCCTCAGGTAGTACTGTGTCTGATTTTCTGAGGAACCTCCAGACTGATTTCTAGAATGGTTGTACCAGCTTGCAATTGCACCAACAATGGAGGAGTGTTCCTCTTTTTCCATATCCTTGCCAGAATCTGTTGTCACCTGAGTTTTGATCTTAGGCATTCTGACTGGTGTGAGGTGGAATCTCAGGGTTATTTTGATTTGCATTTACCTGAGGACTGAGGTTGTAGAACATTCCTTAAGGTACTTCTCAGCCATTCGATATTACTCAGTTGAGAATTCACTGTTTAGCTATGTACACCATTTTAATAGGGTTATTTGATTCTCTGGAATCTAGCTTCTTGCGTTCTTTGTATATATTGGATAATAGCCTTTTATCAGATATAGGATTAGTAAAAATCTTTTCCCAATCCTTTGGTTGCAGTTCTGTACTAATGATAGTGTCTTTTGCCTTACAGAAGTGTTTCAGTTTTTTGGGTTCCATTTGTCAATTCTTGATATTAGAGCATAAGCCATTGGTGTTCTGTTCAGGAAATCTTTCCATGAGCCTATGTGTTGTAAAGTCTTCCTCACTATGTCTTTATTATTTTGAGTGTATCTGGTTTTATGTGGAGGACTTTGATCCACTTGGACTTGAGCTTTGTACAAGAAGATCGGAATGGGTCAATTTGCATTTTTCTACATGCTGACCTCCAGTTGTTGACCGCACCATTTGTTAAAAATTCTGTCTTCTTTCTCCTGGATGGTTTTAGCTTCTTTGTCAAAGGTCAAGTGACCGTAGGTGTGTGGGTTCATTTCTGGGTTTTCAATTCTATTCCATTGTTTTACCTGACTGGTTCTAAACCAATACCATACATACAGTTCTTATTACACTTGCTCTGTAATACAGCTTATGGTCAGGGATCTTGACACTCTCAGAAGTACCTTTATTGTTGAGAATAGTTTACCCTATCCTGAGTTTTTTGCTTTCATCCAAAAGAATCTTCAAATTGCTCTTCTAATTCTTTTTTTTTCTTTTTAAACAAGCATTTTTATTAATACTTTGGGATTTCTGTACAATGTATTTTGATTTAACTCATGCCCCTCTTGACTCTTCCCCATATCTCCAATCTCCACTTTCCCCTTCTATCCACCCAATGAGTTTTCTTCCTTTTCCCATACCCCAATTGAATCAAGTTTCTGTTGTGTAACTACTCTTGGAACTGAGTGAAATTTCTAGTTTTAAGAATTGTCTTGAATGGTTTTCAGTTCCCAGTATGAAAATGAGGGAATCTTAGGAAACAAATCACAACCTGAACCCTAACTGAAGTGTATTTGTGTTGCCACTTCTGTGCCCATTTGCCTTTTATTTTATTTTATTTTTTGTATTTTTTTTATTAACTTGAGTATTTCTTATTTACATTTGGAATGTTAGTCCCTTTTCCGGTTTCTGGGCAAACGTACACCTAATTCCTCCCCCTTCCCTTCTTTATGGGTGTTCCCATCCCCATCCTCCACACATTGGCGCCCCCCCCCAAGAATCACGCTCACTGGGTTCAGTCTTAGCAGGACCCAGGGCTTCCCCTTCCACTGGTGCTCTTACTAGGATATTCATTGCTACCTATGAGGTCAGAGTCCAGGGTCAGTCCATGTATAGTCTTTAGGTAGTGGCTTAGTCCCTGGAAGCTCTGGTTGCTTGGCATTGTTGTACATATGGGGTCTCAGGCCCTTCAAGCTCTTCCAGTTCTTTATCTGATTCCTTCAACGGGGGTCCTATTCTCAATTCAGTGGTTTGCTGCTGGCATTCGTCTCTGTATTTGCTGTATTCTGGCTGTGTCTCTCAGGAGAGATCTACATCCGTCTCCTGTCGGCCTGCACTACTTTGCTTCATCCATCTTGTCAAATTGGATGGCTATATATGTATGGGCCACATGTGGGGCATGCTTTGAGTGGGTGTTCCTTCTGTGTCTGTTTTAATCTTTGCCTCTCTATTCCATGCCAAGGGTATTCTTGTTCCCCTTTTAAAGAAGGAGTGAAGCATTCACATTTTGTTCATCCTTCTTGAGTTTCATTTGTTCTAGGCATCTAGGGTAATTCAAGCATTTGGGGTAATAGCCACTTATCAATGAGTGCATACCATGTGTGTTTTTCTGTGATTGGGTCACCTCACTCAGGATGATATTTTCCAGTTCCAACCATTTGCCTACGAATTTCATAAAGTCATTGTTTTTGATAGCTGAGTAATATTCCATTCTGTAGATGTACCACATTTTCTGTATCCATTCCTCTGTTGAAGGGCAACTGGGTTCTTTCCAGCTTCTGGCTATTATAAATAGGCTGCTATGAACATAGTGCAGCACGTGTCTTTTTTATATGTTGGAGCATCTTTTGGGTATATGCCCAAGAGAGGTATAGCTGGATCCTCAGGCAGTTCAATATCCAATTTTTTGAGGAACCTCCAGACTGATTTCTAGAATGGTTGTACCAGTCTGCAATCCCACCAATAATGGAGGAGTGTTCCTCTTTCTCCGCATCCTTGCCAGCATCTGCTGTCACCTGAGTTTTTGATCTTAGCCATTCTCACTGGTGAGAGGTGAAATCTCAGGGTTGTTTTGATTTGCATTTCCCTTATGACTAAAGATGTTGAACATTTCTTTAGGTGTTTCTCAGCCATTCAGCATTCCTCAGCTGTGAATTCTTTGTTTAGCTCTGAACCCCATTTTTTAATAGTGTTATTTGTCTCCCTGTGGTCTAACTTCTTGAGTTCTTTGTATATTTTGGATATAAGGCCTCTATCTGTTGTAGGATTGGTAAAGATCTTTTCCCAATCTGTTGGTTGCCGTTTTGTTCTAACCACAGTGTCCTTTGCCTTACAGAAGCATTGCAGTTTTATGAGATCCCATTTGTCGATTCTTGATCTTACAGCATAAGCCATTGCTGTTTTGTTCAGGAAATTTTTTCCAGTGCCCATGTGTTCCAGATGCTTCCCTAGTTTTTCTTCTATTAGTTTGAGTGTGTCTGGTTTGATGTGGAGGTCCTTGTTCCACTTGGACTTATGCTTTGTACAGGGTGATAAGCATGGATCAATCTGCATTCTTCTACATGTTGACCTCCAGTTGAACCAGCACCATTTGCTGAAAATGCTATCTTTTTTCCATTGGATGGTTTTGGCTCCTTTGTCAAAAATCAAGTGCCCATAGGTGTGTAGGTTCATTTCTGGGTCTTCAATTCTGTTCGATTGGTCTAACTGTCTGTCTCTGTACCAATACCATGCAGTTTTTATCACTATTGCTCTGTAATACTGCTTGAGTTCAGGGATAGTGATTCCCCCTGAAGTCCTTTTATTGTTGAGGATACTTTTAGCTATCCTGGGTTTTTTGTTATTCCAGATCAATTTGCAAATTGTTTTGTCTAACTCTTTGAAGAATTGGATTGGTATTTTGATGGGGATTGCATTGAATCTGTAGATCGCTTTTGGTAAAATGGCCATTTTCACTATATTAATCCTGACAATCCATGAGCATGGGAGATCTTTCCATCTTCTGAGGTCTTGTTCAATTTCTTTCTTCAGAGTCTTGAAGTTCTTATTGTACAGATCTTTTACTTGCTTGGTGAAATTCACACCCAGGTACTTTATATTATTTGGGTCTATTATGAAGGGTGTCGTTTCCCTAATTTCTTTCTCGGCTTGTTTCTCTTTTTTGTAGAGGAAGGCTACGGATGTATTTGAGTTAATTTTATACCCAGCCACTTTGCTGAAGTTGTTTATCAGCTTTAGTAGTTGTCTGGTGGAACTTTTGGGATCACTTAAATATACTATCATATCATCTGCAAATAGTGATATTTTGACTTCTTCTTCTCCGATCTGTATCCCCTTGACCTCCTTTTGTTGTCTGATTTCTCTGGCTAGAACTTCAAGAACTATATTGAATAAGTAGGGAGAGAGTGGGCAGCCTTGTCTAGTCCCTGATTTTAGTGGGATTGCTTCAAGTTTCTCTCCATTTAGTTTAATGGTAGCCACTGGTTTGCTGTATATGGCTTTTACTATGTTTAGGTATGGGACTTGAATTCCTATTCTTTCCAGGACTTTTATCATGAAGGGGTATTGAATTTTGTCAAATGCTTTCTCAGCATCTAATGAAATGATCATGTGGTTTTGTTCTTTCAGTTTGTTTATATAATGGATCACATTGATGGTTTTCCGTATATTAAACCATCCCTGCATGCCTGGATCGAAGCCTACTTGATCATGGTGGATGATTGCTTTGATGTGGTCTTGAATTCGGTTTGCCAGAATTTTATTGAGTATATTTCTGCCGATGTTCATACGGGAAATTGGTCTGAAGTCCTCTTTCTTTGTTGGGTCTTTGTGTGGTTCAGGTATAAGAGTAATTTTGGCTTCATAGAAGCAATTCGGTAGTGCTCCATCTGTTTCAATTTTGTGGAATAATTTGGATAATATTGGTATGAGGTCTTTTATGAAGGTCTGATAGAATTCTGCACTAAACGCGTCTGGACCTGGGCTCTTTTTGGTTGGGAGACCTTTAATGACTGCTTCTATTTCCTTAGGAATTATGGGGTTGTTTAACTGGTTTATCTGTTCCTGATTTAACTTCGGTACCTGGTATCTGTCTAGGAAGTTGTCCATTTCCTGCAGATTTTCAAGTTTTGTTGAATATAGGTTTTTATAGTAAGATCTGATGATTTTTTGAATTTCCTCTGAATCTGTAGTTATGTCTCTCTTTTCATTTCTGATTTTGTTAATTTTGAAACACTCTCTGTGTCCTCTCGTTAGTCTGGCTAAGGGTTTATCTATCTTGTTGATTTTTTCAAAGAACCAACTTTTGGTTCTGTTGATTCTTTCTATGGTCCATTTTGTTTATACTTCGTTGATTTCATCTCTCAGTTTGATTATTTCCTGCCTTCTACTCCTCCTGGGTGTATTTACTTCCGTTTGTTCTAGAGCTGTCAACCTGGTGATATATGCTCTCTCCTGTTTCTTTCTGCAGGCACTCAGAGCTATGATTTTTCCTCTTAGCACAGCTTTCATTTTGTCCCATAAGTTTGGGTATGTTGTACCTTCATTTTCATTAAATTCTAAAAAGTCTTTAATTTCTTTCATTATTTCTTCCTTGACCAGGTTATCATTGAGTAGAGCATTGTTCAATTTCCACGTATATGTGGGCATTCTTCCCTTATTGTTATTGAAGACCAGCTTTAGGCCGTGGTGCTCTGATAGCACACATGGGATTATTTCTATCTTTCTGTACCTGTTGAGGCCGGTTTTTTGACCAATTATATGGTTAATTTTGGAGAAAGTACCATGAGGAGCTGAGAAGAAGGTGTATCCTTTTGCTTTAGGATAGAATGTTCTAGAAATATCTGTTAAGTCCATTTGGCCATTTGGCTCATGACTTCTCTAAGTCTGTCTACGTCTCTGTTTAATTTCTGTTTCCACAATCTGTCCATTGATGAGAGTGGGGTGTTGAAATCTCCTACTATTATTGTGTGAGGTGCAATGTGTGTTTTGAGCTTTATTAAGGTTTCTTTTACATATGTAGGTGCCCTTGTATTTGGGGCATAGATATTTAGGATTGAGAGTTCATCTTGGTGGATTTTTCCTTTGATGAATATGAAGTGTCCTTCCTTATCTTTTTTGATGAATTTTAGTTGAAAATTGATTTTATTTGATATTAGAATGGCTACTCCAGCTTGCTTCTTCCGACCGTTTGCTTGGAAAGTTGTTTCCCAGCCTTTCACTCTGAGGTAGTGTCTGTCTTTGTCTCTGAGGTGTGTCTCCTGTAGGCAGCAGAATGCAGGGTCCTCGTTGCGTATCCAGTTTGTTAATCTATGTCTGTTTATTGGGGAGTTGAGACCATTGATGTTGAGAGATATTAAGGAATAGTGATTATTGCTTCCTGCTATATTCATATTTGGATGTGAGGTTATGTTTGTGTGCTTTTCTTCTCTTTGTTTTGTTGCCAAGAAGATTAGTTTCTTGCTATTTCTAGGGTGTAGCTTGCCTCCTTATGTTGGGCTTTACCATTTATTATCCTTTGTAGTGCTGGATTTGTAGAAAGATCGTGTTTAAATTTGGTTTTGTTATGGAATATCTTGGTTTCTCCATGTATGTTAATTGAGAGTTTTGCAGGATACAGTAACCTGGGCTGGCATTTGTGTTCTCTTATGGTCTGAATGACATCTGTCCAGGATCTTCTGGCTTTCATAGTTTCTTGTGAAAAGTCTGGTGTGATTCTGATAGGTCTGCCTTTATATGTTACTTGACCTTTTTCCCTTACTGCTTTTAATATTCTTTCTTTATTTTGTGCCTTTGGTGTTTTGACTATTATGTGACGGGAGGAGTTTCTTTTCTGGTCCAATCTATTTGGAGTTCTGTAGGCTTCTTGTATGCTTATGGTCATCTCTTTCTTTAGGTTAGGGAAGTTTTCTTCTATGATTTTGTTGAAGATATTTAGTGGTCCTTTGAGCTGGGAGTCTTCACTCTCTTCTATACCTATTATCCTTAGGTTTGATCTTCTCATTGAATCCTGGATTTCCTGTATGTTTTGGATCAGTAGCTTTTTCCTCTTTGCATTATCTTTGACAGTTGAGTCGATGATTTCTATGGAATCATCTCCTCCTGAGATTCTCCCTTCCTTCTCTTGTATTCTGTTGGTGAAGCTTGTATCTACAGCTCCTTGTCTCTTCTTTTGGTTTTCTATATCCAGGGTTGTTTCCATGTGTTCTTTCTTGATTGCTTATATTTCCATTTTTAATTCCTTCAACTGTTTGATTGTGTTTTCCTGGAATTCTTTCAGGGATTTTTGTGACTCCTCTCTATGGGCTTCTACTTGTTTATTTATGTTTTCCTGAAATTCTTTCAGGCATTTTTGCGAACCTCTCTGTATGCTTCTACTTGTTCTCTAAGGGAGCTCTTCATGTCTTTATTGAAGTCCTCCAGCATCATGATCAAATCTGATTTTGAAACCTGATCTTGCTTTTCTGGTGTGCTTGGATCTTCTGTGTTTTCTTTGGTGGGAGAATTGGGCTCCGATGATGCGATGTAGTCTTGGTTTCTGTTGCTTGGGTTCCTGTGCTTGCCTCTCGCCATCAGATTATCTCTAGTCTTACTTTGTTCTGCTATTTCTGACAGTGGCTAGACTGTCCTATAAGCCTGTGTGTCAGGAGTGCTGTAGACCTGTTTTCCTGTTTTCTTTCAGCCAGTTATGGGGACAGAGTGTTCTGCTTTCGGGCGTGTAGTTTTTCCTATCTACAGGTCTTCAGCTGTTCCTGTGGGCCTGTGTCTTGAGTTCACCAGGCAGGTCGCTTGGAGCAGGAAGGTTGGTCTTACCTGTGTTCCTGAGGCTCAAGTTTGCCTGTGAGGTGTTGCTTATGAGCTCCCCCCAGGGGCAGCAACTAGGAAGATCTTTGCTGCCCTTTCCGGGCGCTTCTGTGCACCAGGGTTCCAGATGGCGTTTGGTGTTTTCCTCTGGAATCAGTAATGTGGGCAGAGTGTAGTCTCTTCTGGTTTCCCCGGCATGTCTGCCTCTCTGAAGGTTTAGTTCTCCCTCCCATGGGATTTGGGTGCAGAGATCTCTTTATCCGGTGGATCCCTTCAGATTCTGGCAGTGTCTCAGATGCAGCGAACTTGCTGCTCCTGTGCCCTTATGCAAGGGAACCCAGAGACCGTATACAGTTTCCTCTAGGGCCAGGGATGTGGGCAGGGGTGGGCAGTGTTGGTGTTCTCTTCTGCTCTGCATTCTCAGGAGTGCCCACCTGTCTCGGCCGTGAGCTCTCTCTCCCACGGGGTTTCGCTCTTTCTAATTGTATGAAGAATTGAGATGGAATTTTGTTGTGGATTGCATTGAATCTGTTGATTGCTTTTGGGAAGATGGCCATTTACAGTATATCATTCCTGTCAAACTATGAGCATGGGAAATCTTTCCATAGTCTGAGATCTTCAATTTCTTTCTTCAGAGATTTGAAGTTCTTGTCATACATATCTTTAATTTGCTTGATTAGAGTCATACCATGGTATTTAATGTTATTTGTGACTATTCTGAAGGGTGTCATTTCTCTAATTTCTTTCTCAGCCTCTTTATCCTTTGAGTAGAGGATGGCTACTGATATGTTTGAGTTAATTTTATATCCAGCCACTTTGCTGAATTTATCAGTTGTAGGAGTTCTATGGTAGAATTTTTGCTGTCAGTTAAGTATACTATCATATAATTTGTAAATAGGGATATTTTGACCTCTTAATTTCTAATTTGTGTCTTTTTTGACCTTTGTTTGTTGTCTGATTGCTCTGGCTGGAATTTCAATTACTATATTGAATAAATAGGGAGAAAGTGGGCAGCCTTGTCTACTCCGTGATTTTAATAGGATTGCTTCAAGTTTCTCTACATTTAGTTTGATGCTGCCTACTGGTTTGCTATATATTATTTTTACTATGTTTAGCTGTGGGCCTCAATTTTTGACATTTCTGAGTCTTGTACTTTGAAAGGGATGTTGAATTTTGTCAAATGAGTTCTCAGCACCTAATTAAATGATCATTTTTTTTTTTTTGGTTTTTTTTTTTTTTTTTTTTTTTAGTTCTGTTTTTCGGAGCTGGGGACCCGAACCCAGGGCCTTGTGCTTCCCAGGCAAGCGCTCTACCACTGAGCTAAATCCACAACCCCGATCATGTGTTTTTTTTTCTTTGACTTTATTTATATAATGGATTACATTGAGGATTTCCTTATATTGTACCATCCTCGTATCCATGGAATGAAGCCTGCATGATTATGGTGAATGATCATTTTGATGTGTTCTTAGATTCATTTGCAAGAATTTTATGGAGTATTTTTGCATGGTATTCATAAGGTAAATTGGTCTGAACTTCTCTTTCTTCATTTGGTCTTTGTTTAGGTCTAAACAAAATTGTGGCTTCAAGGAACAGATTTGGTAGTATTCCTTCTGTTTCTATTTTATGGAATAGTTAGAAGAGTATTGGTAATAGGTCTCAATGAAGGTCTGATAGAATTCTTCACTAAATCCACTGAATCCTGGGCTATTTTTGACTGGGAGACGTTTAAAGACTGCTTCTATCTCTTTAGGGATTATGGGACTCTTTAAATGAGTTATCTGATCTTTATTTAAATTTTGTTCCTGGTATCTGTCTAGAAAATTGTCTATTTCTGCCACGTTTTCCAGTTTTGTTGAGTATAGGCTTTTATAAGATGATGTCTTATTTTTTTTTTAATTTCCTCAGATTCCGTTTTAATGTCTTCCTATTCATCTCTGATTTTCTTAATTTTGATACTGTTTCTGTGCCCTCTAGTCATTCTGGCTAAGAGTTTTTCTATCCTGTTGATTCTATCAAAGAACTAGCTCCTGGTTTTGTTGGTTCTTTCCATAGTTCTTTTTACTTTTACTTGGTTGATTTCAGCCCTGAGTTTGATTATTTCTTTCTCTCTACACTTCTTCTGTGAATTTACATCTTTTTATTCGAGATCTTTCAGGTGTGCTTTCAAACTGTTAATGGATGCTCTCTTCACTTTCTTTTTTAAGGCACTCAGAGTTATGAGTTTTCCTCTTAGCACTACTTCCATTGTATCCCACAAGTTTGGGTATGTTTCATTTTGATTACAGTCTAAATGTCTTTAATTTTTTTCTTTTTTTTCTTCCTGATCAAGGTATCATTGAGTAGATGGTTGTTCATCTTTCATGTGTATGTGTGGTTTTCTGATGTTTTTGTTGTTATTGAAGCCCAGCCTTTGGTCCATTGTCATCTGATAGAATACACGGGATTATTTCAATCTACTTATATCTATTGACGTCTTTTGTGACCAATTATATGGTCAGTTTTGGAGAAGGTACCATGAGGTGCTGAGAATAAGTTATATTCTTTTGTTTTAGGATGAAATGTTATATAGGTGTCTGTTAAATCTATTTGGTTCATAACTTCTACAAGTTTCTTGTGGTCTCTGTTTAGTTTCTGTTTCCATGATCCACTGTTTCTATTGTTGAGAGTGGTATGTTGAAATATCCTTCTGTTATTGTATGAGGTGCAATGTGTTCTTTGAGTTTTAATAAAGTTTCTTTTGTGAACGTGAGTGCCCTTGCAATTGCAAAATAGATTTTGAGAACTGAGAGTTAATCTCATTAGATTTTTCCTTTTTTTTGTTGGCTTAACATATATTTAAAAATAACAAATTGTCCAAGCACTTAAAGGATAGAGAAATTCTTAATAGTTGAGATGGACTTTGAGGATAACTGTGGGAAAACACTTAAATCTTTTCTTTTCCTTGGCATATTAGGTTTTAGGAAGAGGTAAACTCTGTGTTTATCACTTGACGATAGTCTCCCTTGGTTGGGAAGACTCTCAGGGTGGCCTCCAGAGTGCTGTTTGGCTTCCTTCAAAAAAATTCCAGTCCTTGTAATATTGAAAATGGGAGTGTTTTTCTTTCACATCAAAGGGCAGGGAATCTTCAAAGGTGACCTAGGAGGTAGGGAACTGACATTACAGTCCTTGCTTTGGAAAACTATGTGAGGAATGCCATAGTTCATGGACCAGAGACCCCAAAGTGAATCCAGGTGCCTGTGTAGTGCTCAGTTGTCCCACAATGAAATGACTGCAGACATAAATGGCAGCCAGATGAAACCCAAATAAAATTGATGGCTCTATTGAGCATTTTTTTTCATGAGATTTAACTTACTTTTTAAAAAAAGTCTTTATTAACTTGAGTATTTCTTATTTACATTTCAGTTGTTATTCCCCTTCCCAGTTTCCAGGCCAACATCCCCCTAAATCTTCCCCCTCCCCTTCTATGTGGGCTTCCCCTCCCCATCCTCTCCCCATTACCACCCTCCCCCCAACAATCACGTTCACTCGGGCTTCAGTCTTGGCAGGACCAAGGGTTTCCCCTACCACTGGTGCTCTTACTAGGCTATTCATTGCTACCTATGAGGTTGGAGACCAGGGTCAGTCCATGTATAGTCTTTGGGTAATGGCTTAGTCCCTGGAAGCTCTGCTTGGTTGGCATTGTTGTTCATATGGGGTCTCAAGTCCCTTCAAGCCCTTCCAGTCCTTTCCCTGATTCCCTCAACAACGGGAGTCCCGTTCTCAGTTCAGCGGTTTGCTGCTGGCATTCACCTATGTATTTGCTGTATTCTGGCTGTGTCTCTCAGGAGAGATCTACATCTGGTTACTGTCAGCCTGCACTTCTTTGCTTCATCCATCTTATCTAATTGGGTAGCTATATATGTATGGGCCACATGTGGGGCAGGATCTGAATGGGTGTTCCTTCTGCCTCTGTTCTAAACTTTGCCCCCCTATACCCTGCCAGGGTATTCTTGTGCCCCTTTTAAAGAAGGAGTGAAGCATTCACATTTTGGCCATCCCTCTTGAGTTTCATATGCTCTGTGCATCTAAGGCAATTCAAGCATTTGGGCTAATAGCCACTTATCAATGAGTGCATACCATGTGTGTTTTTCTGTGATTGGGTTACCTCACTCAGGATGATATTTTCCTGTTCCATTCATTTGCCTATGAATTTCATAAAGTCATTGTTTTTGATAGCTGAGTAATATTCCATTCTGTAGATGTACCACATTTTCTGTATTCATTCCTCTGTTGAAGGGCATCTGGATTCTTTCCAGTTTCTGGCTATTATAAATAAGGCTGCTATGATCATAGTGGAGCACGTGTCTTTGTTATAATTTGGGGCATCTTTTGGGTATATGCCCAACAGAGGTATAGCTGGGTCCTCAGGTAGTTCAATGTACAATTTTCTGAGGAACCTCCAAACTGATTTCCAGAATGGTTGTACCAGTCTGCAATCCCACCAACAATGGAGGAGTGTTCCTGTTTCTTCACATCCTCGCCAGCATTTGCTGTCACCTGAGTTTTTGACCTCAGCCATTCTCACTGGTGTGAGGTGAAATCTCAGGGTTGTTTTGATTTGCATTTCCTTTGTGACTAAAGATGTTGAACATTTCTTTAGGTGTTTCTCAGCCATTCGTCATTCCTCAGCTGTGAATTCTTTATTGAGCTCTGAACCCCGTTTTTTAAATAGAGTTATTTGTCTCCCTGTGGTCTAACTTTTTGAGTTCTTTGTATATTTTGGATGTAGACTCTCTATCAGTTATAGGATTGGTCAAGATCTTTTCCCAATCTGTTGGTTGTCGTTTTGTCCTAACCACAGTGTCCTTTTCCTTACAGAAGCTTTGCAGTTTGATGAGATCCCATTTGTCGATTCTTGATCTTACAGCATAAGCCATTGGTGTTTTGTTCAGGAAATTTTCCCCAGTGCCCATGTGTTTGAGATGCTTCCCCACTTTTTCTGCTATTAGTTTGAGTGTATCTGGTTTGATGTGGAGGTACTTGATCCACTTGGACTTAAGCTTTGTACAGGGTGATAAGTATGGATCGTTCTGCATTTTTCTACCCGCTGCCCTCCAGTTGCACCAGCACTATTTGCTAAAAATGCTATCTTTTTTCCATTGGATGGTTTTGGCTCCTTTGTCAAAAACCAAGTGCCCATAGGTGTGTGGGTTCATTTCTGGGTCTTCAATTCTGTTCCATTGGTCTATCTGTCTGTCTCTGTACCAATACAATGCAGTTTTTTTTATCACTATTGCTTTGTAATACTGCTTGATTTCAGGAATAGTGATTCCCCGGGAAGTTCTTTTATTGTTGAGGATAATTTTAGCTATCATGGGCTTTTTCTTATTTCAGATGAATTTGCAAATTGTTCTGTCTAACTCTCTGATGATGTATTGGTATTTTTATGCAGATTGCATTAAATCTGTGGATTGCTTTTGGTAAAATGGCCTTTTTTACTATATTAATCCTGCCAATCCATGAGCATGGGAGATCTTTCCATCTTCTGAGATCTTCAATTTCTTTCTTCAGAGGCTTGAAATTCTTTTCATACAGATCTTTCACTTGCTTGGTTAAAGTCACACCAAGGTATGTTATATTATTTGGGACGATTGTGAAGGGTGTTGTTTCCCTAATTTCTTTCTCGGCTTGTTCCCCTTTTGTGCAGAGTAAGGTTACTGATTTATTTGCGTTAATTTTATACCCAGCCCCTTTGCTGAAGTTGTTTATCAGGTTTAGTAGTTGTCCAGTGGTACTTTTGGGATCACTTAGATATACTATCATATCATCTGCAAATAGTAGTATTTTGACTTCTTCTTTTCCGATCTGTATCCCCTTGATCTCCTTTTGTTGTCTGATTGCTCTGGCTAGAACTTCAAGAACTATATTGAATAAGTAGGGAGAGAGTGGGCAGCCTTGTGTAGTCCCTGATTTTAGTGGGATTGCTTCAAGTTTCTCTTCATTTATTTTAATGTTAGCTACTGGTTTCCTGTATATGGCTTTTATTATGTTCAAGTATGGGCCTTGAATTCCTATTCTTTCCAGGACTTTTATCATGAAGTGGTGTTGAATTTTGTCAAATCCTTTCTCAGCATCAAATGAAGTGATCATGTGGTCTTTATCTTTCAGTTTGTTTACATAATGGATTATGTTAATGGTTTTCTGTATATTAAACCATCCCTGCATGCCTGGGATGAAGTCTACTTGATCGTGGTGGATGATTGGTTTGATGTGCTCTTGGATTCGGTTTGCCAGAATTTTATTGAGTATTTTTGCATCGATATTCATAAGGTAAAGTGGTCTGAAGTACTCTTTCTTTGTTGGGTCTTTGTGTGTTGTAGGTTTAAGAGTAATTGTGGCTTCATAGAAGGAATTTGGTAGCTCTCCACCTGTTTCAATGTTGTGGAATAGTTTGGATAGTATTGGTATGAGGTCTTCTATGAAGGTCTGATAGAATTGACACCCGAACCCATCTGGACCTAGGCTCTTTTGGATGGGAGACATTTTTAGTGCTTTTATTTCTTTGTGAGTTATGGGGTTGTTTAAGTGGTTTATCTGTTCCAGATTTAACTTCGGTACCTGGTATCTGTCGAGGAAATTGTCCATCTCCTTCAGATTTTTAAGTTTTGTTGAATATAGGCTTTTTTAGTAGGATATGATGATTTTTTTAATTTCCTCCGAATCTGTAGTTATGTCTCCCTTTTCATTTCTGATTTTGTTAATTTGGACACACTCTCTGTGTCCTCTCATCAGTCTGGCTAAGGGTTTATCTATCTTGTTGATTTTCTCAAAAAACAACTTCTGGTTCTGTTGATTCTTTTTATGGTCCTTTTTGTTTCTAGTTGGTTGATTTCAGCTTTGAGTTTGATTATTTCCTGCCATCTACTTCTCCTGGGTGTACTTGCTTCGTTTTGCTCTGGAGCTTTTAAGTGTGCTGTCAAGCTGCTGATATATGCTCTCTCCTGTTTATTTGTGCAGGCACACTGTGGTATGAATTTTCCTCTTAGCACAGCTTTCATTGTCTCGCATAATTTTGGGTATGTTGTACCCTCATTTTCATTAATTTCTAAGAAGTCTTTAATATCTTTCTTTATTTCTTCCTTGACCAGGTCATCATTGAATAGAGCACTGTTCACCTTCCTTGTATATGTGAGAGTTCTTCCCTTATCATTTTTGAAGGCCAGCTTTAGCCTGTGGTGGTCTGATAGGACGCATGGGATTATTTCTATCTTTCTATATCTGTTGAGCTCTGTTTTGTGACCAATTATATGGCCAATTTTGGAGAAAGTACCATGAAGTGGTGAGAAGAAGGTATATCTATTTGTTTTAGGATAGAATGTTCTATAAATATCTGTTAATTCCATTTGGTTCATGACTTCTCTAAGTCTGTCTATGTCTCTGTTTATATTTCTGCGTGTCTATATATCTGTCTATATAGTCTGTCTATATTTCTGTTTCTATGATCTGTCCATTGATGAGAGTGGGGTGTTGAAATCTCCTACTATTATTGTGTGAGGTGCAATGTGTGCTTTGAGCTTTAGTAAGGTTTCTTTTATATATGTAGGTGCCCTTGTATTTAGAGCATAGTTATTTAGGATTGAGAGTTCATCTTGGTGGATTTTTCCTTTGAAGGATATCAAGAGTTCTTCCTTATCTTTTTTGATGACTTTTAGTTGAAAATCGATTTCATTCAAAATTAGAATGGCTACTCCAGCTTGCTTCTTCAGACCATATGCTTGGAAAGTTGTTTTCCAGCCTTTCACTCTGAGGTAGTGTCTGTCTTTGTCTCTGAGGTGTGTTTCCTGTAGGCAGCAGAATGCAGGGTCTCATTGCATATCCAGTTTGTTAATCCATGTCTTTTTATTGGAGAGTTGAGTCCATTGATGTTGATAGATATTAAGGAAAAGTGATTGTAGCTTCCTGTAATATTCCTATTTGGATGTGAGATTATGTTTGTGTGCTTTTCTTCTCTTTGTTTTGTTGCCAAGACGATTAGTTTCTTGCTTTTCTGGGGTGTAGCTTGCCTCCCAATGGTGGGCTTTACCATTACTTATTATCCTTCGAGCGCTGGATTTCTAGAAAGATATTGTGTAAATTTGGTTTTTCCCATGGAATATCTTGGCTTCACCATCTATATTAATTGAGTGTTTTGCTCGATACAGTAACCTGGGCTGGTATTTGTGTTCTCTTAGTATCTGTATCACATCTGTCCAGGATCTTCTGGCTTTCATAGTCTCTGGTGAGACGTCTGGTGTGATTCTGGTAGGTCTACCTTTATGTTTATTGACCTCTTTCCATTTCTACTTTTAATATTCTTTCTTTGTTTTGTGCTTTGGTGTTTTGACTATTATGTAACGGGAGTTTTTTTTTTTTTTTCATCCAATCTATTTGGAGTTCTGTTTGCTTCTTTTCTTTTTTTTTTTTTTTCCACAAAATGCTTTATTCTAATTACTAGTCCTTATAAATAACTTTGGCAACATTAAAATAATAACTTTTATTTGGTAAAACAAGCAACCAATTTCACAGAGTAACAAAATAGTAATCTTGACAAATATTTAATTCATGTGTAAACAAAACAAAGTGACATTGCTTTAAAAATAGATAGAGCTGTCAATATAAAACAGAAAGCTTCCAGAGACTCAGCTCACTCTACTTCTTTGTGTTAGGCACAAGAATGGACTTAAGGTAGCTCACTTCTAAGAAGAACCAAAGCTCTTGCTAACGATTTCCTCAAGTTCTGCGACTAGGAAACTTGGCTAGATTGCAGAGAGGAGAAGAAAGCTGCAGGGAGGTAATTGCCTTCCAAGAGAAGGGTACATAGGGGTAGCATTTCGAGTCACAAAAAATGCGATAAGCTTAATAACCACAAGTGAGGTAGCAGCCATGCAGGCTTAGGGGAAAGCAATGCAGACAAGGGAACAGCCCGCAGCCTCTGCACAGGAGGGATCGGGAATTTACTG
>NC_046170.1:19598388-19610086 GCF_011064425.1 Rattus rattus
AAGGAAGAAGAGGAAGAGGAGGAGGAAGACGAAGAGGACAAGGAAGGGAAGAAGAGGAGGAAGAGAAAGTTGAGGAAGGGGATGAGGAGGAAGAAGGGAAGAAGAGAAGAAGGAAAAAGAGGAGGAAGAGGAGGAGGATGAGAAGGGGAGAAAAGGAAGAGGAGGAGGACAAGAAGTAGAAGGGATAGGGCTCTAACTGCACTGACACCCCCTCCCAATTCACAATGGATGTCACACTCTTCACCCTAAGGTGACTTATTGAGGGGCTGTATTAGGCTCCTGTGAAGGTACCCAAAGGTTCACCAAACAATGCCGAGACAAATCTAGCCTCAAGGAAATCGGGTGCAGGAGGAGTGCCACCATGCACACACATGAAAGACGGATGGATATCAGGAGCTGGTGTCTGCCAATGCTCGGCACAGAGACAGGTAAACAGCAGGACTGCAGTAAGAGTAACTCTTCTCCATCTTCTATTATCATATTTAGCATCAAAAAATAAATTTTCTTTAAGACTTTTTGTTTGTAAGGTGAGGTGATTTGAGTGAGCTGAGACAAGCAAAAGCCTAAAGGAACTTCATGGGATCACAGGACCCAGGTGCTGGGAGTCAGGTAATGAACAGAGTGTGAAAAGAGAACTTTGGGGTTTGTTTTTTTGAAATGGGGTCCCATGTAGCCCAGGCTAGCCTTAAGTTACAAATTCCCCTGCCTCTGTCTCCTCAGAGTTGGGATTACATGTGTGTACCACCACAAAAAGCGTAAGAGAACTATCCTTCACCAGCCTCTGTAAGAACAACCCTGGGAAAGAACTCTGACTGGCTAGCTTGAATGGTATGCTCATTCCTGAACCAATTACAATATGAGTTTAATCATTCCATCTTGAGCCAGATGCCCAGCCCTTTGACCAGAGTGACGGACAGCCACATCTCAGCCAAGTTTGAGATGGGAAGGAGAAAGTGGCCTAAGAGAAGGAATGGGAAAAGGAGTGTGGTGGGACATCGTTACAACTCAGCCCATTTTACAGGTTGAGAAAGTGAGTCTCAAAGCTGTGGAGTAGCTCGTCCATGATCATGTGACACAATGGTGACCTTGGAACTCGGTCTAGATGTGTCGGCTTCCACCTATTCCCCAGGCCGCTCTTCTGACTTTCCCTTCGCGCCACTGCCTGCCTCTGCCGGTCCCTGCCCTGTACAGCAGCCTTTAGTGACCCTGGGTCACAGCAGATCTGAGACTCGAAGGCTTTGTAAAGCAGCTATTACTTCAACCCCAATGGGGGGACCAGATTATCACACTGTGACTGCCCTCCACAGCCAGGTCGCAGTGGACCTCAGCAAAGTGACTTTAGAGGTTTTTCCCTATGAACAGAACCATGCGAACTCATCACGACCAGAGGTCTCTCAGAACCAAGGGGAACCTTGACAGAAACCTAGATAGAAACCACTGTCTCAGAGAGACTCGGGCTTTGATAGCACTGGAGTATGGGGATCATGAGAGCTCACCTTACCCATCCCCCGACTGCCCACACCCCATCTCATTCTGACTCCGGCAGACTGCTTCTCTAAGAGTATCAGGAGCTTCCCTGTTCTGCATCCCTGTCACTGACATTTCCTGTCCTTTGTCCTCTTCACGAGTGCTGAAGGAGGAACACAGCTCCTCTGGTGAGCTGATGAACCCGCATGTCCTTCCCAGAATCAGTGGCCTGAGAAAGAGAGAGGGGTTTATGGCTGAGGGCGATGAGACCTCTGGGGGTGGTGAGCACAGAGAGAAACAGACTCATGGGAGGCAGCTTCAGTAAGACCGCTTCTTTAATTAGGGGGAGCAAAGGCTTTTTAAACCTTTGGGGGTGAGTAGGGGCTATTGGGGTGGGTATACACCATTGGTTGGGGCCAGGGTGCTGGGACATCTCGTTTGCATAAGGAAGAATTGCAGGCGCTGCTGGACATGACCTCATAAGAAAAGGAAAGTTTAACCTGGCTGCAACTACCAGACCTCTTGTAGTGTGGGCACAGGACTATGTGAGCCAAGACACGCAAGTCCAGGGCAGGGGAGGGAGTGGCCCCACTCCTACCACTCTCAAGATGATACTTCAGGAGTTAGCACAACTTGACCCCTCTCCTGCTCCAAACCTTCTCCTCCCGGTTCCACAGTCCCCCGGCCCCACACCTGGAGCACCTTTCCCTCCAAGGGCGCACAGAACACCAAACTGAGGGGCCAACATCAAATGCTAGAGCTCTGCTGCTAATTCACAGAAGTGTCTGTCCTGGAAAATGTCAGAGTGAGACTCTTGGGCAACCCCACTGATGCCTTCCACAGTTGCATAAAGCAGCTAGCTTTCTCCCTTAGTACCTGAAAAAATCAACTTGGCGGAAGCAAAGATGTATTGGGGCTCATGGTTCCAGGGGCTCCAGGTAGTGGTCACTTGGCTCTGCTGCCCTCGGACCTACAATGAAGCAGAGATTCCTGACAGAAACCAGAGGTGAAGGAACCTGTTTGCTTACCTCACAGTGGCCAGCAAGCTAAGACAAAGGAGGCCTGGTATCCCGACATTCCCTTCTGGGGACGCTCCAGGAAGAAGAAACGGGAGCTCACCTGGGAAGGACACAGCTTATGGCCCGGCCCCTCCAAGTAGGAAGCAGCTTCTGAAGATTCACTTCCTCCCAGGAACTCAGCCTTCAACACATAAGCTCTAGGGCAATGGGCTTCAACCTGCGTGTCATACATATTCTGCCTATCATACATTTGCATTGAGATTCCTAACAGTAGCAAAGTTATAGTTATGAAGTAGCAACAAAATAATTTGATGGTGTGTGTGGTGGGGCGGGGCAGGGAGGTCACCACCACATGAGGAACTGTGTTAAAGGGTCAGAACTTTAGGAGGGTTGAGAACCACCACTCCAGAGAGACGTTTATGATCCAGGTATAACAATGTCCAGTCTGACTAAATCTCCCATGAGGCTGCAGCAGCTTGTTCTGCCCCACACTGCCCAGCAGCTGTGGCTGATTAAAACAGCTAAAGGAAATTACCCAGGAAGCCTTGGGTCAGTGCTGGTCCTGCAAGCACAGGGACCAGGAAGTAAGACCCAGGGGACGATGGATGCCCTAGGAGTAGGATGAATATCCTAGTGTATCTCAGAAATGGACAGATGGATGGACAGACAGATGGATGGATGAACAGACAGGTGGACGGATGGACGGATGGATGGGTGGGTGGATGGATGGGTCAACAGACACACAGACCAATGGATGGATGGACAGATGGATGGACGAACAGACAGATGGACAGACGGACGGATGGGTGGGTGGATGGGTCAACAGACACACAGACCAATGGATGGATGGACAGATGGATGGATGAACAGACAGATGGACAGACAGACAGATGGATGGGTGGGTGGATAGGTGAACAGACACACAGACCAGTGGATGGATGGACAGACAGATGGACAGATGGATGGACGGATGGACGGTTGGGTGGGTGGATGGATGGATGGATGGATGGATGGATGGATGGATGGATGGTTGGGTGGGTGATGGATGGATGGATGGGTGGATGGATGGGTCAACAGGCACACAGACCAATGGATGGACAGACAGACAGATGAAAAACAGAAAAGTTAGTACTTTTATTGCTGATTAGGCAAAGTTGGGGTTGAGGCTGAAATTGTAGCTGAGTTGGATGGGTGTCTGCCTAAGCAAGCATAATGAGGCGGAAGTGGATAAAGTTGAGGTTCCCTACACCCTTGCTTCTGATCAGGGAAGTTGCTGAGGGAGAGCTGGTAGGGACCAGGCTGGGCAAAAGCCTGGGTCCAACCTGCTGGCAGATGCCTCCCTTTTGTTCTCGTCCTGTGAACGCTCACTCGTGGGACATCCTCTCTGAGAACCCAGCCGCCATGTCGCAAGTCCGAGCTAAGCGGAAAGCTCCTGTACGGGTGTCATCCACTAGCTTCGGCTGAGCTCCCGCTGCCGGCCAGCAACATCCGCTCACCACGGGCATGTGTCACCTTAAATTCCGAGCGCCAGCAAATCTCCAGGTGACTGCGTCTGAGAGTACATCACAGGGCACACTGCTACCCCTGCTGAATGACCCTGTGCCCAAAGTCGGCAGGGAAAGTCAGTTGGTGTCTTAAGCCACCAAATTTTGTGGCTGTTGGTCACACAGCCTGAGATAAAGAACACCAGGTTCAAGTTCCCAGCCTCCACAGCCATGTGCTTCCCAGCCATCTTGCAAGCCCAGTATGGGTCACATCATTCTTCGGCTGGAAGCTTTCCATGATCCCTCAGAGTCCCCAGCACAGCCTTTTTGAGCGCAGGAACACAGGGCAAAACCACTAGGGCAGCTTGCAGAACGAGGGTAGTTGCTCAGAGCCTCGGAACCTGGGACCACACTGCAGTAAACACCATACTCCTTCCTCTCCCTGTATCATGGCTCCCCCTGAGTAGAGGGACCATTCTACCAATGTGTTTGACTCAGTCATGTGATTCAGTTATTTAAAAGAATACATGCAGTAATGGCAGGGTACTAGTTCCAAGTCAAGGGCTTGAGAGGCAATGCCCACTTCTGTACCTTCCTCTTCCTTTCTTGCTATTTACATGAAAGGCTTTGCTCAGGCAGCCTGGGTCTAAATATGAAACTATACAGAGCAGTTCCAGACCCAGCCCCTAACCTAGACCTGTGAGCCACCAAGTTCTAGTCAAGTTCTGTCAAGAGAAAAATTCTAAGAAGCTCCCCATTGTATGTCCTGAGAAGACTCCCTCGTCATGAAGCTTTGCTACAGGAAGTGCTGACTGGTACAATAGGTGATCCTGGAGTGCATCCTTGATTAAGAACCATTAGACCTAAAAAGTCCTGCATACTGGAAAAGAGCATCCTATCCATTCCTCTGTCTACCTCCTATGCTCTTCTAGCTTCCTCTTCCAGCTCCCCCAGCCCTTCTGAATCAGCTGTGGTTCTGACACCAAATTCAATCATTAACCCTACCAAAAAAGGATACAGAAGTAGCTATGACATCAGACCTGAAAAAAATAAAACCCAAGACAAAACCCAAAAATGTTAGGCAGCTGGGGCCAGAGCTACAGACGTGTAGTCTAATGTAGGGCCTCATGCTGGGGACGTCCCCTTCAGACCTGGAGACTGGATCCTGAAGCTTCTGTGTACCGGGATCACCACTACCTCCTCCCACGTGTCTGCTCCTTCCTGTCTTAGTCAAGGTTTCAATTACAGCGGTGAAACACCATGGCCAAAGCAAGTTGGAAAGGAAAGCCCATCACTGAAGGAAGCCAGGACAGGAACTCAAGCAGGGCAGGAACCTGCAGGCAGGAGCTGGTGCAGAGGCCATGGAGGGGTGCTGCTTACTGGCTTGCTCCCCCTGGCTTGCTCAGACTGCTTTCTTATAGAACCCAGGACCACCAGCCCGGTGGTGGCCCCACCCACAGTGAGCTCGGCCTCCCCATCACTCACTAATTAAGAAGATGCCTTACAGGCCTGCCTACAACCCTCAGTCTTATGGATTTGGGGCAGGCATTTTCTTTTTTTTTCTTTTTTTCCGGGGCTGGGGACCGAACCCAGGACCTTGCGCTTCCTGGGCAAGCGCTCTACCACTGAGCCAAATCCCCAACCCCAGGCATTTTCTTAATTGAGGGTCCCTCCTCTCAGATGACTTTAGCTCAACGTAAAACTATCCAGCACACTTCCCAAGTGGAGAAGCTACTACACTCTAGCTTTATGAGTTAAGAGAACGTATGTAGGACTCCCAGTGAAGACAGAGGCACATGCTGGGCAGACAAAATCCCCATAAGTGTCCCTCATTCACACTGTATTCAGGTAAGAACTCGATTTGTACGTACGCAGAAGAACTCTCTGGAATAAATAAACAGATGCTTCACGAATGAGAGTGACAATGGATTAATGAAACACTGAGATCCTGGGCAGGGCTAAATATGTACCTCTCCCCTTTGTTTTCTAATATTTTTAAATATTTGTCCTTAAAGCCACTGATAAGTATAGTTCTCGCCTCTCATCTAAGAAATGTTTCTTGGCCACACATGGAGACCACTGCAGAAAACCATAACAGGTCATAGGACACAGAACAAGTGACCTTGTGCTGCACTGCCGGGCTGATACGTCTACAGCAGGTCTCCTACACCTAAGGCTCAGGGACTGTGGTTTGAATGAAAATGGCCCCATGGGCTCACAGGAAATGGCATTACTCGGAGGTGTGGCCTTACCAGAGTGGGCGTGGCTTTGTTGGAGGAAGTGTGTCACTGGGGATGAGCTTTGAGGTCTCAGATGCTCAACGAGCCCGTGTGGCTCACTTCTCCTTCACTTCCTGACACCTGAGCATCAAGATGTAGAAGTTCCAGCTCCCCCTCCAGAGCCATGTCTGCCCGCATGCCTCCATGTTTCCAGCCATGACGATAATGGACTAACTCTTTAAACTGTAAGCCAGCCCCAGTTAAATGTTTTCCTCCATAAGAGTTGCAGTGGTCGTGGTGTCTGTTCACAGCAACAAGACCCAAACTAAGACAGTGATCATAGCAGAAGTGGGGACAGGAAGATTTTAAAAGCCAGAGAAACAGGAAGTTTGCGATGAGATTGTGTCTCCTGGGAATGTCGCAGATACCACACCCATAAAGTCTCAAGAACATGTCTGCATAAATAAGACCTGAACAAGGGTGATGTCAGCAGACATGCTAACATGGAAGGGAGAGAATTCAGGGGGCCTACACCCCAGACAGAGCAACAGGGAATGAAGGAATGCTAATAATAGAGAAATATTTTGCCCAGGGAAAAGGCCCCCCTTGGTTATCCTTTCTTTTAAAAAGCATCACTATGGAGCCCAGGGTGACCTGGAACTCATAACCACCCCCCTGCCTCATCTTCTCAGTGCTGAAATGACAGGCATGGACCACCATGCCCGATTTGGGCTGGATTTCAACACACATCCCTGGTTTTGAGCTGAGCCCAGAGCACCTAGGTTTCCTCCCGTTCTGAAGTGCTTTGCAAATTAGCCACTCCCGGGAGGGTACCCTGGAGCCCGAGTGTGTGAGCTCTGGCCACAGGGGCAAGGCTGCTGAACTTACTTAGTCCAAACTCCCTCAGAAAGTCTTTTCCTTCTCTTCCAGTGTGCAGAGCTGAGAGCAGTCTGGTGCTGCAGCCACTGTTTCCAGGGTGCCTTTCCCTGACCTTGCTGTCCTCTGTCTCCCGTTCTCGGGGACCTCAACCAAAGGCTAGCACAGTAGAGCTATCAGTACCCCAGGTCCCTTGTTCCTGACCATGCAACACCAAACAGTGACTTCTACCCTCTGTGGAACTCTGTTGGCCTCTCCCCGCCACACTTTGTCACTCACGGCATGTCTCCTCCTCCTCTCTGAAACGTAACCTAAGAGAGGGAAAGGGAAGAACACTCAGACGCTTAGAAATCCCCATGCCTGCTGCTGTGCTCGCCCAGCCCCTAGACCCTTCACTGACTTGCTGCTTTAATTGGCTCACCCACCCTCTAAGAAGTCACGATCCCCACTTTAAAGGTGAGAAAACGGAGTCTCCGAGAAGCTAAGTAGCTTGCCCAATGCAATCTAGTTCATGGGTGAGGCTTACGCATTACCTCCCACTAACGACATGTCACCAATAAGGCCCACACACATTTTTTTCTGAGTTAACACTTGGGATAAAACCACAATCAAGGGCCAGCAAGATGGCTCAGTGCTTGTTGGGGTGCTGGACCATGTGAGTTCGAGCCTCGGAACCCATGTAAATAAATGTAGAAGGAGAGAACCAACTTCCTAAAGATGTCCTCTGACCTCTACTCTTGAGCCATGGCACACAAACCCACACATAGGCACAAGTACATCAAACAAACAAGTAAGAAAAATTCCGTCTATGGGCGTGGAGCTTCGTGGTGGAATACTTGGTTAGCACTTACAACAGCCTGGGTTCAGTCCCCAGTGCAGCTGATAAGAAGACAACACAAACCTAATCTACTAAGCAGACCTGAATAATAATAGCGTTGGGATCCCAGGTATGGGTTTTGAGTTCACTTGGTGCAATCCATTCCCCTGGTGCCCCCACCCACTCCAAGCTTATCCGTAGGATAAGCATACATGGCTCAATCCTGGTGCAGAGACTTGGAGACCTAAAGTAGCTTCTCGGGGATCATCAGAGTGGGAGGTGGCAGGCCTTGGCTCTGGCCTTGGCATCCTCTGGCATGAAGCCCCAGATCGGCCTCCTCAGCCCTTCCCTTCATTCTTGTATTCATTCCAACGAAAGCCCAAAGGGCTCTGATTTTTCCTCAGCCTGCATGGCTGCTGTTGACAAGACACCACCAGTGACAGAGGATCTGACACCAGGAGTGACCAAAGATTCATAGGTGGCATATGGATAGAGGGAGGACTGGGTAACCTGCTGGAAGCCACGGTTCTCTGCTGCTTCACACAGTGCAAGCATGGCCTTTGCTGTTTAAAGCGTGATGGCACCTGCCAAGGTGAGCACCCCAGCTCGGGTCGGTGTTACCCCATTCTGGTGGGAACTGGCCTGATACATCATCAAAGAGACAACTGAGGTAGGTAGGGAGACACCGTTCTAGCTATGGCCCTGACTCTGATTTTACTGAGCCCATTGGATGAGATAGATTCTCTAAGGTTCTAGACAACATGGGTTTGGTGTTTCAAAAACCTGAGGATGCCTGCCTGGCCTGGATCACTCCACACTGTCTGGAAGGGAAGACCCCAAGTGGCCACCAGCCTGGGGACATGGTTGAGACTTGAGAGTTCATGGGTGCCATGTTCCTGTTCTTCCAGTTCTTTCTTAGGATCCTGCATCTCCCGTCCTAGGAGGAGGGTGTCTGCCAGCATCCAGTCTTCCCTTGCTCTTTCTTAGTAATGGTCGTTCCCATGATGAGATCATACTTTTTGGTTTCTCTAGCAGTGATGAGTGAATAAGAATGTCCCTTATAGGCTCCCATATCTGAGTATCTGGTCCCTAGTTGGTGGGACTGTTTGGGGGAGGTTCAGGAGGTGCAACTTTGCTAAAGAAAGTGTGTCACTGGAGGTGGGCTTTCAGAGCTAAAATCCTCCTGCCATGTACACTTGGATATCTCTGCTTTGTGCTTGTGGTTCACGACATTAGCTCTCAACTTCTTGTCCACTGCCTGCTACCATACTGTCCCCACCATTGCGGACTTGAATCCTCTGGAACTGTAAGTCCAAATAAACACATCCTTCTATTATTTGTCTTGGACATGGTGTTTTAGCACAACCACAGGAAAATAACCAATACACGGTGCAAATGAGACCTGAACAGTGTATGCCTATAGTTTGGGTTTTACTGTGGCCGTGAAGAGACACCGTGACCAAGGCAACTCTTATAAGCCCCCACACACAGTGACACACTTCCTTCAGTGAGGCCATACCTCCTAACAGTGCCATTCCCTGGGCCAAGCTTATTCAAACCACCACAGTGTGGGTTATGCTAGCCTTCCATTCCTTCCAAGGTACTGAACAAAGTCAACCCCAGCTCCAATTTTGGGCAAGGCAGAGAACAGTGTGGGAGCTCTTAGGTCTTTGGCCCACGGTATGGACTCCCATCATCCTCTTGGGTCCTCACTTGGAACTTTGTACAAGAGAAAAAGAGCCTCTCCTTTTGTCTAAGTCACGTGCAGGGATCTTTCCTCACAGTGACTCATCTGTCTCTAGCAGCTGCCTCTTCTGCATCTCAGGCCCAGTTCTCAAACGTCTTACCTACCAAGCCAAAGAGCCAACCTGCACCAAGCAGACAATGGGGAAGGAAAGGGGGAGGGACCTCGAAAGACAGTACTTGGTGGATGCCTGTCTCCCTTCCAGTCATTAGCACCATTATCTTAAAAGCTATCATGTCATCGTTAGACGCAGCATGGCCACCATTTTTCTTAAAGTGGCAGACACTATGTTCATTTTCGAGAAAACTTCTGCTCGGGTCTAAAACCGATTTCTGTCAGCCCTTCCCCATCATCTCAGGTAAAACACAGCCAAGAGAGCTCAGCTCCCATCCCAACTACACAAATGATTTGCTAGTAATGCTTCAACGTCGGCTGCAGGAAGAACACTGAGTGTTCACTTCTGCTTGGTTACACTGAATGGTAGGATAGACTGTCCTCAAACAAAGAAAAAAGAACAAATTAACAAGTTGTCCAGCTTTGGGGACACTGCAAGAGAGTCTGTCTCCTAAACTGGTTTTTGTATGACCGAAGCCACATCGCTGCCTGACATGCACCACACACAACACCAGCAGGTGTGCTCGCCTTTGTTCATGCCCCATCCCTGCAAATGTCAACTGCCGAGGAGGACAAGCAGCCCCTAACTGCTGTAGGAAAAGACTTTGACCTTAGCAATCCCCTGAAAGGGCTTTGGGTCCCACAGCCACGTTTCAGTGAGCATTGCAGTCCCTGCACTGTCCTTTGTCACCAACACACATGCACATGCACACGCACACATGCGCCCACGGAACCTCACCCATTTAATTCTTAAAGTGGTATTTGAATATCAAAAAGAGGAGGGACGTCATCCCAGAAGAAAGGACGGCCTTTAACATAAGCTCATTTAGTGTCAGAAACAACTCCACATTGTCCTCGGGCTTCTGGTTTGCCAAGGCCAGGGGCAGATGTTGGCATGGAAGGGCAGTATTTGGAAACGGCCTTCAGCTGCCCTGGCATGCTTCCCCTTGTGCTTGTGCATAGGAGGGTACCAGCAGGACACACAGCTAGAAAGGGCTCAGATGGCACCTCAAGCCAGGGTAGTGACCCCCAGGAAAGCTTGGACACCCGTCCTCCATCTCCCAGGAATGATGGAGCAGATCCACCTGCTCCAGTGTGAGATTTGCAAAGAATAGGCTAAGATTAGAGTGGGTGGGGCCCCTCAGGAGCCTGGACCAGGTTTATTCATTAACCACCACACAGTTCTGCCTCCGCCCAATGCAGACTCTGTGGCCTGAGTCGCACTGGAGGGACCACGCACCCAAATGTCCCACTCACACACTATCCCCTCACACTGCTTGCCTTCCCCAGCCCTCTGCTTACCCCGGCCACATCCACTGTCCTTAGGGACAGTCATAAAGACCAAATTCTGAGGTGAAAAAAAAGAAAATGGCTCTCGCACTCTTGCATGTGTGTGTGTGTGTGTGTGTGTGTGTGTGTGTGTGCCCATTGTGGGTGGCACCATCCCCTAGACATGTGGTCCTGGGTTCCATAAGAAAGCAGGCTGAGCAAGCCAGTAAGCAGCTCCCTTCAATGGCCTCTACATCAGCTCCTGCCTCCAGGATCCTGCTCTGCTTCAGTTCCTATCCTGGCTTCCTTTGGGAATTGGGCTATGATGTGGAAGAGTAAACCAAAGTAACCCTTTCCTCCCTAAACTTGGCGTTGCACACAGCAGAAGAAACCCTAACTGAGACAATGTTTGTTGGGTATGCTTCTCTCTTAAAAATAGAAGTTATTTCTCAGGTGACTGTGGTGGCACATTCATGTAATCATTGCACTTAGGAGGTGGCAACAGAGGATCAGGAGTTCAAGGCCAGTCAGGACGAACCAGGTAAGACTGTCTCAAAGAACAAAAGTTATTTCTCATGGTATGGCACGCATAGAAACAGGGTGAGAGCCTCAGATAGTTCTGGTCAGCACAAATCAGAAGCAACAGATGGGGAAGCATATGAAATAGGTAGAAACTCATCCTTAGAAAA
>NC_046170.1:19610186-19657686 GCF_011064425.1 Rattus rattus
TCGATGATTTTGGTACGTAACTTTGCTCCCTACATGTGCAGCTTAATAGTTGAAATTTTCTTGGTCTAAAATCTTTTAGCATTTGAGATTGCTAGCATATAATGTGATTTAAACTTCAATCATTTTCTCTCATCTTATTTTTGCATTCCATTTTACTCACTGTATTTGGTTTCATAGAATATTAGTGATGTGGGCGCCTTATCTTGATATGAGTACATTCTGGTGGTGGTACCTAATAATCTTGGCTTTAACCTTGATAGACTGAAAGAGTACGTAACAATTCTTTCAACAGATTGGTAATTTGCCTGCAGTGTCTGTGGGGATACTTTTCTTGATTCATAATTGATTTTAGGATTGCCCAGAACATGACATTAAAATCCTAAACAAGTGTGTCTGACCTATATAAATGGAAGATCAGTCCTGGAACAAGTTCAAGCCCAATACTCATAGTTTTGTTTCGCTCCTACCGATTCTTACCATTTTGCATTGATAGACTGTAAGTCTTAGAAATAAGTCTTCCTTCACTCATATATTTGAGTCACACTGTTTGCTGCTGAGACCAAAGAAGCAGCAGGGATCCTTCAGTTGTTTGCCTCTCATTAGGCTCCAACAAATGATACATTCAGCCATTTAAAAAACCTATATGTTTTGCTTTTAAAAAGAGGCGTAACCAATTTATCAAACCCGTCTCTGGTGTCAGAATAATGGTAATTTTTTGGAGCAACTGTGGCACTATGATACAATTTCTTATTTACTGAGGAAAGAGTTTTCCAAAATGAACCTGGGTAACTTAGTGACCTTCGCGTTTTTGCTCTCAAAAAGTGGTATAGGTATTGACCACATTATGTCATCTATTGCTGAGATACATTGCCCTTAAAATGAGACTGAGACCTCTGAGATGGGAATGGCCCGAGTTCTTGCTCCCTCAGAACTAACAGTTTCACTTGTTTCTAGAGAAGGCCTGATGCAAACTTCAAGGGAGGGAGAGCCAAGCAGGCAGCTTCATGGCCTCCTTAGACTTAAACCACGTCCAATGACTGTGATGTGGTAACCCTAGGGCACAGCCGTGGCACTGGTTCGCGGCAACCAGCAGCTATCTAGTTGGACTCGTTGGAGGCCGCTCAAGAAACCATGGCTTTGCCTGAAACCTGACCACCCAGCCCAGTGATCATGGATCTTGGAAGACTTTGTATCCTTTACTACCATGTCTTCCACCAACATGCTAAAGATCACCCTTCTATACAGGTAAATGTGGTCTTGCCCTCACTGCGAAACTTCTGCAACAGAGACCACTGGCTTCTACAACCAATCAAATGTTGCTTGAAATTCGTCTCAAAATACATGTGATATTGCATCGTCACGCCTGAGACACACACCACACACACACACACACACTCTCTCTCTCTCTCTCTCTCTCTCTCTCTCTCTCATGGAAACCTCCCATTTTAGAGAGAGGAAAAATTTTGCAAAGTCAGAGTAGGATCAGGGTTGCACCAACAAGTTATGTCCTCTGTAATTCCAGAGCTTCACATAAAATCGTTAACACGGCTGCCCTACCTGAACTGAAGAAGGATGGCTGCAGAGCTGCAACCTGCTGCCAAGCTGGGCAGGGAAAGGCAGGAGGCTCAATACAAAAGGGTGAAACACAACCCAAGCATGGAGTGCAGCATACCTCGTTCGCACATTCTCCATGCCTTAAATTCATCTTCCTCTTCTAAACTTTGGGTTTAAAAGCCTAGCTCATTTCTTTTTACTTCTGTTCACGCAGCTATTTAAGTTTAAACTTCTGTTTTCAGTCAGAAAACTTTACTTGCTGGTATAATCCTTTTCCACTTATGTGGTCATCTCCCAGAACAGTTCAGCACTTTTCGCTTTGCATGAAGTAGAAATTTATTGTCTTTCATTTTGTCAACAAGATGCTCAAGAGCTCTTGAAGTAGCTAAGCTTTTGAGCAGAAGGGCTTCTCTCTAAAATGTCAGGGTACGTGATCTCTTTGGGAACTGGGAAGTGGATGTGTGTTTAGTGCAGTGACTCTTCTACTGAAGGCTGTGACTTTCTGTAATCCTTAGTGTAAAAGGGCTGCTTTGGGGCAGAAATTTGCTATGTGTAAGCTTGCCTTACTGTGTAGCTCAGGCTGGTCCTGGGCACTGATTATCTTCCTGTGTCTCACGCACCCCCTAGATACCAGGAATTGCAGGTACCCAAGATTCGGTTTGGTTTCCTCCACCCATCATCTCTCTGGCAACTTTGTCTTTATTAAATTATAAGAGTTAATAATATCTGGGAGTAACTCTAGGAGAGTTCGAAGAATTATCAACCAAGAATACGACTCTGCCTTCCACCTTGACAAGCCACAAGAACATTGGGAGGAAAGTCAGAGCAACATTTGAATGGCTTGGTACCATATAGGAGCTCCACATTTGTGCCCTGAAACCATGTTTTCCTATATACATAACAAGCTTACACCAGACCACCATTTCCCTTCCAGGTCTTCAAAACAAGACAAATTAGCCTGAGAGAGAGACCATGATGGACTTCAGTACCAGTCATAGAAGGCATGCTTCCTGCCAGGTTTACTCCTTCTCAGAACTAAGATATGTTTCTTAAAACCAGCAGGCATCTGGGTAGCCCAGCTTGGCAGCTTTCTGAAGCTCAGAATTGTCTTGAGCTCATGGATTGAAAGAGCATATATGTATTTATTTTTGAAAGCCGTGTTTGCTATAACCCTGCCATTTACAAGCAGCCATTGCTCCGGGAAGCTGTGTAATGAGTTTCCCAATAGTAAAATCTATGTTTTGTGAAAGTTTCTGATCTTGTGTTTGGCAGAATCATGATCCTGGAGACTTTTGTATTTGTGGGTTGAACACTCTTGTATGGATAAATCTATCCATCCTTTTCTTCTAAGGCGCTGGGTCTGGAAGTGCCGCTGAATACATTAGAGAAGTTGAGACAATTTAGATTAAGCACAAGTGTGGCACACACACCAGAAAACTTGAGGCTTAGAGAGCAGACACCGACAGAAACCTGTGAAGAGAGCAGAGATCGCTGAAGGGCAAGAGGGGTCAGAGAGGGAACAGAAGGAACAGACATGGAAGAAACAGGGAACAGAGAGGGGTGAGAGAGGACAGGTGGAATAGAAGACGAGAGACGAACAGAGACAGAGACAGGGAACGAGACAGAAAGTCGGTGAAGAACACAGAGGGACGAAGTCAGAAGAGACAGAGACAGACAGAGAAAGAGACAGAGAGGAAGACAGAGACAGACAGAGAGAGACAGAGAGGAGAGACAGAGAGACAGAGGAGAAACAGAGAGAGAGAAAGACAGAGACAGAGAGAGCAGGGAGAGACAGAGACAGACAGAGACAGAGAGACAGGGAGAGACAGAGAGACACAGAGAGAAACAGAGAGACAAAGAGAGAAAGACAGAAATTTTATATTGACCTCCAGTGGCTTATCCGCTCTGCCTGTGAGACTTGGTAGTACCATCCCGCCCCAAGTTCTGAGCTCCAGGAGCATCCCTGCATGTTTCCAGGAGCATCCATGCCTATTTCAGCTTCATCTTTAATTCAGTTTCGTCAAGTCATGCCCCTGACAACTTGGACAGATCGCGCTGTGACGTAGCAATGGCAGTCAAACAACCTTAGTATAGACACTACAGCCTCGGTGCCAGATCATACCATGCATCACGATGGCTCAAAAGACACACTCATGTCCCTCCTCATAGCTACTCAGACACACAGTTCACGATCAGAGCTGAAAGCAGGGATAATGGATGCTTGCTAAAT
The DNA here is from genome assembly GCF_011064425.1 of Rattus rattus. Classification (NCBI taxonomy): domain Eukaryota; kingdom Metazoa; phylum Chordata; class Mammalia; order Rodentia; family Muridae; genus Rattus; species Rattus rattus. The sequence continues at coordinate 19,613,971 of NC_046170.1, forward strand.
TACGTGTGAGAGACAGATTTGATAATCTGTAGAGTGACAAGCTGTGCTAGAAGGAGAAGCTGACAATAATCAGGCGCACGCCGTTTCACTTCACCTTCTATTTCTTTGTTTCTAGCACTGTACCTGCAGCTAGAGAAAGGTGTCAATTGTTGTTAGATGTTTGCATGTATTTATTGTTACGCTTCTTTAATGTATAGAGGTACACTGCAGTTATTGACAGCTGTCTTCAGGCACACCAGAAGAGACATCAGTCCATTACAGATGGTTGTGAGCCACCATGGATGGGGTTGCTGAGAATTGAACTCTGGGACCTCTGGAAAGGCAGTCAGTGCTCTTCTGACCTCGAAACCATCCTCGCCTGGGTTTAAAATTTTAACACCAGCATTGCCACCTGCTCATCAGAAGTTCCCCAACAGCATTATTATTATTTTTAGTGTTGAATCTCCCGTGTAGACCAGGGTTTCAATTCTCCTCCTGTTTTTTTCAATCATAAAAAAGATTGTTGGTTGAGAGTTTAGCTCAGTGGTAGGCGGCTTGCCTGTCAGCGCCAAGGCCCTGAGTTAGGTCCCCAACTCGAAAAAAAAAAAAAAGATTATTTTATCATGGTGCGTGCAGCGTGTAAACCATCAATGTGTGTGTGTATGTCGTTAACATGCGTGTACTGTAGTTCATGTATATAGGGCTGTGGGTCTGTTCTCTCTCCTTTTATAATGTGCCAGAAGAAATATTAGGTTCAAAGTAAATCAGGCTGAAAACCAGGTCCTCACTCATCTGGTGATTTGAGATGTACAACCGGGTAGTCTTGAACATTCTGAAACGAGAAACCATTGGACATTCTTACTCTTTACTAAGTAGTTCAATGCAATATAAAATGTTCAAAGTTGAAGAAGATTGCACTATTTTTTGAAACTGTTTCAGGTTGATAGAAAAAAATAAGAGGAAGAACAAAGGTTCTGACTCTCTCCTTGTGTCTGGGCATGTCATTCCAAATGATGCCCCATCCACCCACCGCGCTCGCTACCCACCGAATATCCGCAGTGTATTGTTGTCTCCTGGCATCAGCAGCATGTGGTGTAGTAAAACAGAGGTGAAGAGGAAGCACATTTTCAGGAAAGGAGCCATCAGCTACTCACCAATACCAACCACTCATGCTCATAGAGCATTTTTCTTGTAAATGCTGTCACAAAACTTGTTCAAACAGTGTGCTTCTATCAAACTTTTTAAATCCTTGTGACCCCACCCAAATGAAAAAAACTTTCAGTGTAAAATTGTTCAAAATCCAATTTATTTTTATAATGCATTTTGTTTAGTTTATTGTTCAAGCAATGCAAACTCAAATAAAGAAATTGAAAACAGTTATTGCACTGAAAGAGCAAGCTTCAGTGACTAGGAAATATTGGTTTAAATAATGCACTGACCAAAGATGTTCAAGCCCAGATTAACACTATGATCACAGAAGTGGCGTATGACAGGTAGAAGATGTGGAAAGGGAGGAGGAGTCGGTATAACAGTTTCTTTTATAAAAGAGCAAGGAGTGGGTGAGATGCTCTGAGTTCAATCTCTGTATCCTACGCATAAAGCACAGAAGGAAAACACCACGTTCTACCAGCAACAGCTTTCTTACGCACACACGCACACACACACACACACACACACACACACATGCCTTGGCCTTTACGCGCACTCACACACATGCATGCACACAAACCAAAATGTCTAATAAATCTTCAAAGAATTCTAAGATCCAACAAATAAAAAGAACCCATTTTAAGATCTAAAGATGAAAAAAAAAAAAGGTGAAGCCTACTTTAAGAGCAAGATAAAAGGTTTTCTGACACTCCCCAATTCCCTCCATGTGCAACTGTGATTTTTCTGACACTCCTAGTCCTCTATGCATGGCCGCAGCTGGCATTTTTTTCTTTCCCTGCAGAGCAGGGCAAGCGTCTGCCATTAACAGACTTCTCTCAGAGCTTTGCTCAATTGCTCTGAATGCTAGTTGATATTAAAATCTAGGTCAGCATCCCATTGGAACACAGCCATGTCTGAGGCAGTTTACAACCAAAAAAAAAATGAAACTGCTAAATCATATAATTTATATTTTACAATAAGGAATTCATAGCCTGGTCTGGAAGCCTTGGTGCAATCTCAAATGGAAATACGGGTGTGTGAATTTCGAGAGTTGAGCTTTAAAGTTTTAACTGAAGCCTGAAGGGAAAGGTCTCAAGCATAAATCTGGAAGATTTATTAACGTATTTTTGAAATTAAAATAAGGCTTTTTAGATCAGCAAAAATGGAAGCGGTTTTAATTAAAAGATTATTTATATCTTTTCTTTTTTAATGGCTCCATAATAGGCCAATCTATTCAAGACACACCAACTGAATGAGCTCTTAAGGCTAAATCAAATTCTATTATCTATCTTTCTCATATACATGGGTTGAGGTCTACAATGATATATTTCATTCAAAAACTTTTTCTTTGTCAGGTTAACAAGTGAGAACATAGAATTGTTTCTACTTACAATCACCACACACACACACACGCTTTTGCACTTTTTACACACACACACACACACACACACACTTTGGATGGGTTCATTATACAAAAGAATGAGGTTTTCTATTAAGACAATTTGGGGTTGGGATTTAGCTCAGTGGTGGGGCTTCAAGGCCTGGCTTGCCTAACAAGGTACAAAGGCCCTGGGTTGGTCCCCAGCTCGAAGAAAAAAAAGAAAAAAAAAAAAAATTTTGCATTAAGCTGACTGATCCTAAAGACATCCCAAGGTCCAGAAGCCTAATGTTTGGTGCTTCCATCTGGAAGTTCAGGTGGATAAAGTCTAAGTAAATGAATAAAGACGGTAGTGACCTACAGACTGAAAAGCCTTCTTCCAGTTCTTCACGCAGTTCCATTGGCTGTGAGAAACATTGAAATTTCTGATTTTTTTTTTGAAGATGCACTTGGCTTAGTCCTGAAAGCCTTGATGCCCCAGGGAAGGGAGGCCTGGTGCAGGGAGAGCACCCTCTCCAGAGTCAAGTGGGAGGAATGGGATGAGGAACTGTGTTGGGAGCAATGACTGGGTGTAAATAAACAAAATAATTCAGATTAAAAATAGAGCTGAAAGCAGTATAATTACAAACTAGGTAATAACTCACAACGACCAACTTCCTTTGTATTATCGTAAAAATCCTCTCTTTCTTTGAGTTTAGTAGAGCAACTGACCCTGTTTCTTCAAAACTGCTTAGAAAAGTACAAATTCTTTCTTTTACATTGTTGCTCACAGCAATTAACAGTGGTTAAGACAATGATCATAATTCAATTGGACACTATCTTCTATTTGAAATCGTGGTAAGACTTTAATTGCGCCATGACAGGTTCAGCATTTTACTATATTCTTTTTCTGAAGTATTTCTGATTTAAAAAAGCGAGGAAGAGCTTCATAAGCAGAGTGTTCAGAAAGGCTACAACTCAAGCTAAACATCCCTGGGCTGACCCGTTTTGGCGTGCTGGCATATTATTATGGGTTGAGGCCAGAAGTGTATTGCTTATCTTTTGGACCCTCTAAGTAGCCATTGGCTGTTTATGTAACTGCTTACCTCTGTTGCTACTCTTTAGTCACATACTTTTCAAATATACACATAAACCCCAAGATTTCTCCCCACCCCACACAGAGCTCTGCGAATGTCATCAAGCCTTTTTGGAGACCTATAGCAAAAGAAATTACAGCCATTGCCCTGCATTACTACTCTCCACCAAATGCACTTTTTGAGTGCTTCCTGATTTAAGATCGACTTTGTTCTTAATTCTATAAAAAGTTCATTGGAAGATTTTCCCACGCTGAACAACATTGTTTGGAAGTAATCTAAATTTGTGTTCTGGACCTTAACCAACATTTGTCTTTAAAATAAATTATCTCAGCCCACTGGCAGCAGGCTCTGATTTTGTCAATATTTGAGCATTTCCTGTAAGCCACTTCCCTTGTGGAAAGGAAGAAATAAAATATAGCTAGATTGAAGGATTCTTCTTTCTGAAGGCCCCAACCTAAGCGTGTTAGCTTTGACTTTTTATTTTGTATGCTTGTGTGAGTGCTTGCATGCATGTATTACACACCATGTATATGAACATGGAAGCCAGAATGAACATCCAGATCTGAAACTAGAAGTTACATGCAGCTAAGAACACTCTCATGCAGGGAGCTAGACACACGCTGCAGGTCACTGTAAAACAACACGTCATTCTGTAACTGCTGGGCCACTTCTCTCCAGCCTTTTGCCTGTTTTATTGCTAATAATTGTTCCCCTGTATGAATGTGCTATATAGAGTGTTTAGCCATTCATCTGTTGAATCTTGACTGATTCTAGTTTTGAGATTCAAATTCTAATGGGTAGGGTAGAGGTCTGACAATAACAAAACCCCAGGCTAGTAATCAGTACATGAGGAAATGACTTTGAGCTGAAGAAGCCTGGTAAAGCCTGACCTCTCAGAAAACCCTGAGTGAAAGCTCCCACTGAAAAGGCAGAAAACCTTTGGAGACCCAGGAGCCGAGAAGATAGAAACACTCTGACCATTTCTTTTCCTCCTGCCAACTGCTCCTGGCTGTCTTGGTTTCTATTGCTTTAGGGAAGAGACACACTGTAAGCCAAAGGCAACTCTTATGAAGAAAAACATTTAACTGGGCAGCACAGTTCAGAGGTTTTAGTCCATTCCCGTCATGGTAGGAAGCTTGTAGTAGCATGAGCTGACATGGTCACAGAGCTCCAAGTTCTACATCTGAATCAGCAGGGCTCAGGAAGAAACCAACCACGGGCTTCTATTTGACTTCTGAAACCTCAAAGCCACCCCAGAGACACACTTTCTCCAACAGACCCACACACCTCCTAATATTTTGCTCTAATGGCCTATTAGGGCCATTATTTTTTCAAACCACCCATTATATATTAGGTGCATTTTGTTGCTGTTGAGTACCATGGCCAGAAACAGCTGAGAGAAGAGAGGATTTGTTGGGTTTGCGATTTCAGACGGTGAACCCCATGACCATCCGGCAGGAAGATGGCGCGGGCATTATGCCAGTCGGTATAGGTGAAACAGAAGCTCGGGGCTTGCATCTGATCCACAAAGCAGTAGGAAGCTAGGTGAGGAATGGCCTGGGCCTTTTAATCATCAAAACTCGCCGATTGACAGGGCCACCTCCTCAACAAGGCCCACCTCCTCCAACAAGCCTGCCTCCTCCATAAGGCCACCTCCTCCAACAGGCCACCTCTCCAACAAAATGCCTCGCCATCCCAATCTATTTAAACTGACTGGAAACGCAATAATTCAAAATGTGTATACTGCTGGATGTTCTCAGTCAAACCCACCACCAGCGATACCTGCCTTTAGTGACTTCACACTGCTCAAGCTGTTGAAAAAGTTCATGTATGAACCCAGGGTAGATGATGCCCAATGGGCACCTCTTCAGGAGGCAAGGGGAGGGAGGCATGGGAGGGAAAACTCCTGCGTGGAGGGGGACCGGGAGGCAACTTTGGAATGTAAATAAATAAAAATAATCAGTAAAAAATAATACAAGATCCACATGCAGGATGGAGGATACCAGGGGCAAGTCTCTTTTTAGATCAACTGACAAGCTCATATCAGTCTTTGAGACTAAAACATGTCAAGCCAGGGGGCCTATAGAGTCTGTACTAGGACCTCTGTGAATATTGGCTTTTGGATTTAATATTTTAATAGGATTTCTAGATGTGTGAATGATGGGTATGTGATTCTTATGGCTTCTCTTGTGCTTTCCTACTCTTAATTTATTAGACCCTTTTTTGATATTTTCAAAACTGGTATCATTAGACGAAGAGAAGGAAAAAGGTAGAGAGCTCCTGAAAGGAGCCTCTGGACACATAATTAATCTAAAACTCTGATTGTTATGCACTCTAAGAACTAGCTGTTTGCTTCAGCATTATTTCTGTATATGTACACTTGTATATGCTCATATATATAAAAACCTTAGCTAATTATGCATTTCGTGAACATTAAGGTCTTTAATTGGCAGTTATTAATTAACATAAACATCATGGAGTAATTTGAAATAAGGCAGTATAGCACAGTGGATCAGACAATCTTTGAGATACATATCTTTTGTTGCTGAATGGGGAAAAATAAACATGTTTATTATTTGTGTTTTCCTCAAAGAAAAAAATCTGCTTCTAAAAATGCCTTCCAGGATTATTGTTTTAAATGTAGCCATTTTACTCAGCTATGTCAGTATATTTTTTATGAAAATCAAATGTTTATTAGATTACTTCAAAATATCTGTTCGGTTTTCTCCCAACAAACAGCATCCATTTTCTGTCTTCGCTTCCTTCTTCCTTCTTCCTTTGCTTCCTTCCTTCCTCTCTCTCTCTCTCTCTCTCTCTCTCTCTCTCTCTTCCTCCCTCCCCTCTCCTTCCTTCCTTCCTTCCTTCCTTCCTTCCTTCCTTCCTTCCTTCAGCCTTCCTTTGCTAAAATTTCTTTGTGGGGCATGAGAGTTGCACACATTTGTTAAATCCCAGCACGAAGGGGGTGGGAGTGGGGAGGCAGAGGCAGGTGGACCTCTAAGAACAAGGCCAGCCTGGACTACAGCGTGAGAAACCTTGTCTTGAAAACCAAAACCAACCAACCTACCAACCAGCCAGCAAACAAACAAAAACAAACAAACAAACATAACCCAGACCCAAACCTAAAACCAACCACAAACATCCATGTATTTTTATTTTATGTGCATGGTTGGGTTGTGTGTTGCTTTCTGTATGCTCTGTCTATGCACCATGGATGTTCAGTACGGAGGAAGCCAGAAGAGAGTCCTCGAGATCCACGTAGCAGGTGCTGAGGAACCACATCTCTGGCAGAGCAAGCCAGTGGTCGTAACTGCTGAGCCATTTCTCTGGCCCCCTGTAGTCCTTAACTAATCAGAGGCAGTTACCAGAGTTCGTTTTGTGCAGCACTTCAGGGAGCAGCAGAAACTCCTCAGTCCTTCAACCCTTCCCTTTAATCAAAAATATTCAGAGTGAGGCGCAGACAGGCTGCAGTCCTGAGGACGCATGATGACTCATTGTTTGCTAAATCACCTAACACTTGAGTATTTAGTGGTCCTGACCTCAGTGAGTTTGCCATCCTCCAGCACTCCTTTTCCGGAGGCTGTCACTCCTTGTCATTCCTGAGCCACGTCCTTGTTTTCTATGTCTCTGGAGCCAGATTGTCTGGCCTCGAGTCTTGGCACTGTCATTATGAGATGATATTCGACCTGTGAGTAACTCATCAGGCTTCCTTGGGATCACGTCTTCTCATGAAGTAGAAATGGGCATAAAATGAGAGACCTGTAATAGAGAAAGGGTGAGGCCACCTGTGCTTCTTGAACCTCGGTGCAGTGAGGCGCACATGTGTGTACCACAGAGCAGGGGTGAGACTACAGGTGTGAACCTCAGATCAGGGATAGCGAGGACACATGTGAACCTCGGAGGCAGAGGGTGAAGCCTGCAGCATACCTCAGGCAAGTGCAAGACCATGTGTGTGAACAGCCAGAGGCAGGGGTGAGGCTACAGGTGTGAACCTGAGCAGGGGTGGGATTTCACAGGTGAACCTCAGGAGCAGGGTGAGGCCACGTGTGTAGACAATTGACCTCCCTTTATCACAGAAGCATAGAGACGCAGCTAGCAGCAAAACAAGCCCTATTTGTGAATTATCTGCCAATTTTACTTAAGACCACTCAAACAATTTTGTGAATATTAATAGCGATGTTGGATGGGAAGAAGGTTGGTATAATTAACCTTGCAAGCGGCACTCAGGAGTTGCCTACTTGCCACTGGAACAGTTCACATCTCTCTCAAGCCACAACTTGCTGTAAAAAAACTACTCAGCCAAAGTTGAGGACAACACCAACCTCACCATTTACTCACCCTTGTGAACAAGTGATGTTTTCATGTGTTCCTAGACTTCGTTGACAATCACTTTAGTAAAATTGTTACGTATTCATTATTTACAAGGTAACTCTGCTCAGTTACAGCCATTTCCATCCCCTTCTTTCCTAGGTCCAACTGACAGTCGGCTTTCTGTCTCCATATGTGAGCCCATTTTGGACAGCTCATGTAAAATGAACCTACATGTAATATATAGAATTTTGTAAGAGGCCTTTATTTTGCTTTGTAAAATATTTCCAATGTTTATCCATGATGTATCTTATTTATTTTTAAAATCAAATCTTATTTCAATATTTATTTTGCTCACACACACACAAATGATACATGAAGCATTGGGGTTATGTGGGTGTGTGTGTGAGTCTGAGTTTCTTCATAATTGCCAGTCATTGCCTTCCATGGCAGTACTCTGTTGTTCTCACCCCCAGTCCCAGGGCTTCTGAGGATCCTCAGCCTCTGCTTACCATGCCTGCAGCACCAGGGTCTGAATCTCAAATGACCACTTTGTGTCTTTACATGAGATCAGGGATTTGAACACCAAGACTTTCTGCTGCAGGCCATTTGCCCAACACATACCTCATTTATTTTGGAACAATAGTTCAATGCTTGATTTATCACTGTTGCTCATCTATCCATCAATTAATATGCTGATTGATATTGCGATGAATACTTTTTGGGGTTTTGCTTTTCCCCCCAGACAATGTTTCTCTGTGCCAACAGCCCTGGCTGTTCTGGAACTCTCACTGTCCTCAAACTCAGAGCTCACTACCTCTACCTTCTGAGTGCTAGAGGATAAGAGGTGTACTCTGCACCTTTGCATAAAGGCTGTGTATTTTTAGTCTCTGCGAGAATATATATATATATATATATATATATATATATATTATAGTCACATACTAACCTATCATTTCAAACAGTTTCCCAAGGGATGCGAGATTACAGAGCATTTCTCTTTTCATACATCTTGCCAATGCATTCTCCCTGTCTTTTGATTGCCATTTGTTCTAGTGAGTGTGAGTAACTTTTCTGCTGTTTGATTTGCTTTCCTGATGCTATTGGACACATCTTATGTACCTTTCTGATCACTACGCTTCATCTTTGGAAATACACTCTGTGTGTTTGTCTATTTAGGTTATTTTATTGGGTCCTCATTCTAATGGCTGAATTTCATTTTTGTTATTCTTGAGGGGCTGAGAGCAAATATTAGGAGTCCATATTTCTTGTTTTGGGAAGCTTCATGGTTTGCTCCAGAGCTTCACAGTTTCACAGACTCCTCCGTCTTGCCATTCTGAATTATTATCTCGGTAAGCCCCTTTATACTTTGGAGCCGGAATGCCATCTTTATATAAGGTTGCTTTTTCACTATAGTCAACCTGAACCATGACATTTCCACCTCTTAAAGCAAAATTTCCATCTCGGCTGCCAGCCTTGTCTGGATACATCCTACATCGCCTGGTTTGCCTAACCTGCTCTTCCACAGACCCTAGGAAGGGATTCTCTCTGTGTTTGGAAATGGACATGTGTATGAATGTGCTCACGTGCTTTACGTTACATTCCCTTGAGACAAGAATTCAAGTCATATTAGGTGCTGTGTGGGTTAATACTTGGGTAGAGAGTCAATAATACAGTGGGATGTGTTAAGACCAGCTCTGAGTCTCGCGATCATTCTCTGTGGGGCGATGGGGCATGGCATACTTTAAGTGAATGGAGCTCTGAAGACTCCCTTGTCGTAACCAGTGGAAAACAGCAGCGAAAGATCCGATGACGAAAGGAGCCCATTGATGCACAAGTGCGTGTTAACAGGGTTTTGAATATACGAGGAGGGTTGTACTGCACATAGAAAGTTCCTAAACATCCAGTTCAGACTTTTCAGGAAGCTCTACTGGGTAGATGAAAGTGGAAATCATATTCAGGACAAAGACAAGTGGAATTGACAGATGAATGGAGGCTCCACTGAGATCTGCATTCTCAAGTGCGTCCTTCAGCTCAGGAATTTTCAGAGTGCCACGAGGCTTCTGAGGTCCCATCTATGAATAACTCTCTTCAGAGCCCAGATCTACAAGTACAGAGGGGCATGAGGTCAGAAAAAAGGCGTAAGCACTGCTGTGTACATTTGTTGGCCAGGCTAGCCTTACCTACTCTAAAAGGAGCTATTTAAAATTACAAATGGATCATATTGAGGCAGCAAAGTAATTAAATAAAATATTTATATTCAATGTAAAGGCAGCTATAATTTGCATCTCAGAATTTAAGATAGAACAGGAGAATCTGAGTTCAAAACCTTCATAGCACAGACATCTTAGACATATTACAGACATATTTACAGAGCAGAAACAAAGGAACTAGGAAGACAAGTAGTCTAATGGTAAATTTCCTTCTGCACTAAGAATTTAAATTAAAATGGGGTGCAAGACTATTTAAAATGTAATACCCCTAACAACACCCCAAACCTATTGAAACTTTTTACATGGAAGATTATTTTGAATATATTTTATTTACTCTGACTTAATTTCATGTAGATACGTGTCACTGATCACATTTCTACTCCTAATTTAACTTTCCCTCCTCAGAAGCCAAGACATCTCCTCCCCCTTATGTCTCCACCCTCTGTTTTTTGTTTTTTCAAGCCCACTTCATCAAAAGAGCTGCCTGCTGGAATGTTGACTGGTCTCAATGACTTGATCTTGTGCAGGAGTAACTATGATGGATTTTGAATATACTTTACCCAGGGGAAGTAGCACCTAATAGACCTTGTTGGGTGAAATTGGCCTCGTTAGAGAGGTGTGGCCTTGTTAGAGTGGGTGTGGCCTTGTTAGAAGTGTGTCCCTGTTATGCTGCAGAGGCAGGCTTTGAGATCTTCTAGTGCTCAAGCTCTCCAGTACCAGAAAGTGAGCCCCCCTCTTTTCTGCCTGTGGACCACAACCTCTTCTGGCTGCCTCTGGTCAAGATGCATCCTGGCACTTCCTGGCATGTCACTTCCCACATGATGATAAAGTTGAGCTTTCAAAACTGTAAAAACACCCCCATTTTAAATGTTATTATTGTTATTTATTTGCTGCTGTTGTTTTGTTTTCTTTTAGCCAGAGTGCACTTGGTGGCAGGTCTCTTCGTAATGAGACCCTACTTGCTAAGACAGTAACCATATCTGCTATGAGTTTGGGTCTATACACTATACCATGTCAGGAAGACGAGTTTCATGCACTCCTCCTGGCCTTTGGCTCTTCGTTGTCCATCCTTTTGCCTTGGTGCTCCCCTGAGCCTTGGACAGTGTGTTGGAGGTGGGCTGGGCAGGATGCAAGGGATGTGGGGTGCCTGGGCTGAATACCAGCATGAGCACACTCTCTATACTGTGACCAGTTGTGAGTCTGTCGTTGGCCTGCTCACTTTCTCTAATGAAGTGAGGTAGCACAGATCTCTGGTGTAAACAAATATTTGGGGCAGTTGCACACCACCCTTCAGCCCAAAACACTAGCCTTGTTCCTTGCTGAGCCTCTGATCCCCAAGGCGTGAACTTTGAAGCCAAGTTCATGGCCGCTGTTCATGGGAATTCCTTCTCACGAAAGATTTTTAAGCCTTGAGCAGGGAGTGCAGTTGTCTGTGCCTTGAGACTTGATCTCAAGGGTTTGAAGTCTCGAGCTTCCTTGGTTCACTTCTTTTCTTAAATATTATTTCCAAGATGAAATTGATCATGACAGAAAACCAAGACATACTCCTATGGGCCTTTTCCGCAGGAGAAACTCAAGAAGTTGAACAATATGCAGATTTACTTTCAGGAAATATGGTTCGCCAGTCTGCCTGGGTAACTAGTACCACGAATAAAGATGTTGTTGGTAACTTAAAGACACAGTCATTAGTTTTGCCATGCGGCGGGGTTAAATCCGTCCTCAAGTGCTGCCAACTGTTCCTAAGTTTGAGTATCCTGGGGACACACCATTAATTGCGTAAACTACTTTGTCAGGGGATGAAAAGTGACCTGTGTCTCCTGGCTTGCAAGAGACTGAAAGAACAAATGTCTCTTTTGCTCCCATTAACTCGGATGAAGATGGATTCTAAAGGGAATGGACACTGGTAAGCCTTGAGTCCCAGGGCGACATTGAACTGAACGTTGGATTGTATCTGCACCTGTTAGTTGGCTTCCTGTTGTTTTGTGCCTACCCAAGAGACAGGCTACAGAGAGAACAGTTTCTTTGCCCTGATAGTTCAGTTTCCAGGCTATGATTTTGGCTGCTTGCGTTGGCTGTGATGTTGAAACCACTTTATGGTCAGAAGGAGGTGGGGGCACACTGGGGCCCATTCAGGTCTTGACCCCAAAATGGCCTAACTTCCCACAGATTCCATTTTATATCTCCATATGCTGGCTGAGCCCACTTCTTTGTCTCCAAATTCCTGTGCCTCCTGGGGTGATGGTACTTAGAGGCAGTGCCTTTGGGAAGTGACTAAGATTATGAGGTTTGAATGCTTTGCACCAAGGGAGACAAGCAGAAATCTCTCCCCTTGCCTGTGATGTGAGGCAGTAGTGAGAAGGTATCACTCGTAAATTAGGTAACAGACTAATGCCTTAAGGTCTAATGAAGACCTCGATTTGGGACTTCTCCATCCCACAGACGTCCCTGGGGGAATTTAGTTTCTGGCCGTGTGTATGCTACAGTCTCTGATATTTTATTATGACTCTGTGCCTTCTTTTCTTTGTGTTGACAAAAATACCTTCAGAAACTTAAGGAAAGGAGGTTTGCTACACAGCACCACCGTCAGCCCAGTACACAAGTACCGTAGTAGAAGACAGTCACCAAACATTTCTTTGTATCAGACGTCATCTTTCGTCTTCACCAATTCCATTAATCTGACAGACTGCCCTTATTCTGAAGGCATAATCCTTGTGAAGGACTGCTTACCCTGTTTGTGGCATTGATAGTCTACTTCCCTGTGTCTCCATGTCAGTTTGGACAGCATTCTGTCATATTCATTGAAACAGAGCAGTTTCTTGCCCAGTAATAGTTTGCCACTTTTTGAAGGAACTCCACATGGAGGTTCTTTTTGATGTCCATTGTCTTCTTTAAAGTAGAAGATAGGATGCTGCCAGGAACAGACCTGTCTCCTGTCAAGAAAAGCCTTTTTATTAAGCAAACAGCTTTAAATGTCATATTCTGTAGATCTCTGAGGTTTTGAAAGACTATCTATCTATCTATCTATCTATCTATCTATCTATCTGTCTATCTATCTATCTGTAGCATATCTGAATTGTTTGTTTAAAGCATTTCCTTTTCTTTATTCAACCTAGGAAGCATATTTTGTAATTGACTAAACTAGTACCTAGCATGATCATAAATATTGTTGATTAATTTTTAACTTTCACTTTTACTTATCTAAACAGTTTGTAATCGTAGCTTTTTAAAAGGGCTAGAACTAACATTGCATTTAAAAAAAGAATTACTAGGCACAATGCCTTAGTCTGTTTATCCTTGGAGTAGAGGAGGCTTGATTTTTTTTTTTAGTTAATTTTATATCCAGCTACTTTGCCAGTTATCAGATTTGGAGTTCTGTGGTGGAATTTTTGGTGTCATTTAAGCACACTATCATACATCAGTATAGTGATATTTGACTTCCCTTTCCAATTGTAACATTTGGACTCCTTTTTGTTGTCTGACCACTCTGGCTAGGACTTTGGAGTACTTTATCGGAATAAGTAGGAGAGAGGGTACTGCCTATCCTAATCCTTGATTTAGTGATTGATTTAGCCAAGTTTTATCATTTAGTTTGATGTTTATTGGTTTGCTGTATATGGCTTTTTTTACTATGTTTAGGTATGGGGCTTTAATTTCCTGATCTTTCCAGAACTTTCATCATGGAAGGGTGTTGAATTTTTGTCAAATGCTTTTTCAGCATCTAATGAAATGATCATGTGGTTTTTTTTCTTCGAATTTGTTTACATAGTGAATAATGTCGATGAATTTTACATATTGAACCATTCTTGCATCCTCGGATGAACCCCTGCTGATCATGGTGAATGATCATTGATGTGTTCTGGGGTCTGGATTTGAGAATTTTATTTTAGTATTTTCATATTGATATTCTTAAAGGAAATTGGTCTCCAGTTTTCTTCCTTGTTGGGTCTTTTGTGTGGTATAAATGTAATTATGGCTTCAAAGAAGGAATTGGGTAGTGTTCCTTCTGTTTCATTTTGTAAAAGGAAATTCTCTAAGAGATTTGATAACTGCTTCTATTTCTTTGGGGAGGAGTCCGCCAACGGTTTATCTGATCTGATTTAACTTTGGCACCTGGTAATCTTATTCAGAAAATCATTTATTTACCCATATTTTCCAGTTTTGTTGAGTATAGGCTTTTGTAGTAGAACTCAGATAAATTTTTTTTAATTCTCCAGTTTCTGTTATTAGTCTCCTTTTCATTTCTGATTTTGTTAATTTGGATACCCTCTCTGTGCCTTCTGGTTGTCTGGCTAAGGGTTTATCTTTTGATTTTTTTCTTCAAAAGAACCAGTTCCTGTTCTTTTGATTTTGTTGATTGTTTGTATAGTTCTTTTTGTTTCTGCTTGGTTGATTTCACCCCAAGTTTGATTATTTCCTGCCATCTACTCTTTTTTGGGTGTATTTGGCTTTTTACTTGGAGCTTTTCAGGTGTGCTATCAAGCTCCTGGTATATGTTTCTCTCTCCGTTTCTTTTTGGAGGCACTGAGAGCTATGAAGCTTCCCTCTTAGCACTGTTTAATTGTGCCCCATAAGTTTGGGTATGCGCTCTTTGATTTTCATTAAATTTGAAAAGTCTTTAATTTCTTTTAGTTCTTCCTTGACCAAGTTGTCATTGAGTAGTGTATTATTTAGTCTATATATTTGTGGGCTTTCTCCTTTTTGTTGTTATTGAAGATCAACCTGCCCGCAGATTCGATAGTATGCATGGATCTTATTATTCACAACTGCGGTATCTATTTGAGGCCTATTTTTTAATTCAATTATCTAGTCAGTTTTGGAGAAGGTAACATGAGGAAGCAAGAATAGCGTATATTCTTCCTTGTTTAGGATGAAATGTTCTATAGATATCTGTTAACTTATTGTCTATAACTTCTATTAGTTTCACTGTGTCTCTATTTAGTTTCTATTTCAAGATTCGTCCATTGATGAGTATTGTGTTGATGTTCCCACTATTAGCGTGGAGTAATGTATGCTTTAGCTTAAAAATGGTTTCTTTATGAATGAGTGCCCTTGCATTTGCAGCATAGATGGTCAGAATTGAGAGTTCAGCATGGTAGATTTTTCTTTTGATGAATATGTCCTTCCAGACTTTTTTGATAACTTTTATTAATGTCAGTTTCCATTTGTTATTTGCATGGCTATCTAGCTTGTTTGGGACAATTTGTTGTTTTGGTACCACCAGCCTTTTACTCTTTTGGTAGTGTGTATCTGTCACTGAGGTGCTGCTTTTTGTATGCAGCAAAATGCTGGGTCCTGTTTACCTGTCCAGTCTGTTAGTCTATGTGTTTTTATTGAGGAATTAAGTCATTGATATTAAGAGATATTAAGGAATAGTGATTGTTGTATTTTTGTTGTTAGAGGTGGAATTATATTTGTGTGACTACGTTCCTTTGGGGTTGTTACAAGAAAGTTGCTTTTCTTGCTTTTTCTAGGGTGTAGTTTCCCTCCTTGTGTTGGAGTTTTCCATCTGTTATCCTTTATAGGGCTGGATTTGTGGAAGGATATTGTGTAAATTTGTTTTTGTCAAGGAATATCCTGGTTTCTCCATCTATGTTAATTGAGAGTTTTGCAGGATACAGTAACCTGGGCCAGCATTTGTGTTCTCTTAGGGTCTGTATGACATCTGTCCAGGATCTTTTGGCTTTCTTAGTCTCTGGTGAGAAGTCTGTTATGATTCTGATAGGTCTGCCTTTATCTGTTACTTGTCCTTTTTCCCTCCTGTTGTGGTTTGCCCTGAGTTATCTGTATTTTTATCGTTAATTCATGCCCCAATGAAATGCCTAGTCGCTAAACTCAAGACTCAGGTGACTGCACCAGAACCTTCTCCCATTTAATTTGTAAAATACAGGTGAGGGTACAGGATAGAAGGAGGCGTGTCGATAAGAAGGAAAGATGGAGGGAGAAAAGTTTGAAGGAAGAGGAGGAGTCTGAATGGAAATAGGAGAGACAGTAGGGACAGAGAGTAATCATGGCAGAGGAGAAATGGAAGCGACAGCAGATTCCACTTCTGTGTATTTACAGGTTGTTATTAATGTTTCATGGATGGATGTACTGGGCTTTGTATGTTCAGGTGGGCAATTATCTTATCAATTGGGCTCAAAGGTTATTAGTTGTGGGGTTCTTTTTATGTGATGGTTTGAATGGGAAAGTGTGGCTGGAGACACTGGGCCACCACGGAATTGAGATGTTTTTTTGGTATGGAAACCTGCCTGAAACTAGATAGGTAGAGAGATTGCTGGCAGGTTTCAGATAGAGTTTCTCGGCAGGTGATAAGGATGGAGCAAAGTGGGTGAGAGGCTTGCTGATTGAGAATTAAGATATCTAGTAGATATCTTGGGGGCACTCAAGTGTGCCAAACCTAGAGTGAGAAAAAGACAGCATTTTATTTTTTTTATATTTTACAACACCCTCCTACTTTTAATATGCTTTCGTTTTGTGTATTTGTGTTTTGACTATTATGTGGATGGGAGGAATTTCTTTTCTGGTCCAATCATTTGAGTTCTCTATGCTCTTGTATGTTATGTGCATCTTTCTTTTTAGGTTGGAAGTTTTTTCTATAATTTTGTTGAAGATATTTACTGTCCTTTTTATGTTGTCAATCTTCATTCTCTTTCTATACCCATTATCCTTAGGTCTGGTTTTCCATTGTATCCTAGATTTCGATGTTTTGGGTTAGAGCTTTTGCATTTTGCAATTTCTTTGATTTGTGTTAATGTTTTCTATGGTATCTTCTGCCTGTGAGATTCTCTTCAATCTTTTGTATTCTGTTGGTGATGCTTGCAATTATGACTCCTGATCTCTTTCCTTGGGTTTTCTACCTCTAGGGTTGTCTCCCTTATGATTTCTTTTATTGTTTTATTTCCATTTTTAGATCCTGGATGGTTTTGTCCAACTTCTTCACCTGTTTGGGATGTAAGTTTTCCTGTAACCTTAAGGACCTTTTTCTGTTTCCTCTTATGGGCTTCTACTTATTTTACCTGTGTCTCCTGGTTTTTTTTTTTTTTGTTTTGTTTTTTGTTTTGTTTTTTTTTTTGTTTTTGTTTTTGTTTTTTTTTTTTTTTTGAGCTTAAGGATCAGAACCCTGGCCTTGGCCATTTTTAGGGCAAGTGCCTATCACTGAGCCAAACCTGTCCCCTCTCCTGTATTTCTTTAAGAGCCATTTATGTCCTTCTTAAAGTCCCCTATCATAGTCATGAGATGTGATTTCCAAATCCAAATCTTGTATTTTGCTAGGTTGGGATATCCAGTATTGCTGGGTGGAAGAACTGGTAGTTTTGGTTTGCTGTTGCTTAGGTTCCTGCCTTGCCTTTGCCACTCAGGTTATTCTAATGTTAGTTGTTTTTGTGTGTCTGACTGAACTTGTTCTCCTGGGGCCTGTGAGCCTGTAATTTGGAGTGAGAATATTCCTCGGAGACCACCTCTCTTGGGCAGGTTTGGGTCTGAGGGCTGGATAACCTTAGGGGCTCTGGGCTGATGGATGACCCAAAGGTCCTATTGCAGACAGCCCTGAGGCTCTGTGCCCTGTGCACTCCTGGTGGGTTTCTCTTTGGAGAGTCCTACCTGTGGGCTTAGGAGGTAGAGCACTCCTGGCAGACCATCTCTCTGCTGGCAGGTTTTGGGTCCAAGGTCTGTGGGACAGCCCCAGCTCTGGGTGCAAATGGAGACTGGAAGGCCAATTATTTTTAATTGAGGTACTTCATGCTATGAACTTCTTAGCCCTGCTTTCATTGGTTCCCATAAAGGGTATGCTATGTATTCATTTTCATTGAATTCAAGAAATTTCTTTCATTGTTTTATATGTATTCATTTTTTTTCATTCAGTACAGAGTTATTCTATTTCCATAAGTTTGTAAGCTCTTGGTCTTTTCTGTTTATGTTGATATCTAATCTGTGGTGGTTTACTAGGATGCAGGGGCTATTTTAATATTTTTGTATCTGTTGAGATTTGTTTCGTGTTCTCTTAGGTCAATTTGTTTTATAATACTTGTTAGCTCCAGTATTTCTCTGTTTAGTTTTTGTCTAAGTGAGCTGTCCATTGACATTGGGACATTGGGGCATTGAAGTCTCTCATTATCGGTGTATGAGGGTCAATATGTGATTTGAGCTTTAGTTGTGTTTCTTTTACTAATGTTGATGCCTTCATTTTTGGTGCATAGATGTTAAGAATTGCAATGTCCTCTTGGTGGGTTTTTCCTCTGATGAACAGGTAGTGTCCTTCTCTAACTTTTCATTAGTTTTCGTTTAAAGTTTATTTTGTTAATGGCCACACCTCCTTGCTCCTTAGGTACCTTTTCTTTGAATATCTTCTTCTTCTTCTTCTTCTTCTTCTTCTTCTTCTTCTTCTTCTTCTTCTTCTTTCTTCTTCTTCTTCTTCTTCTTTCTCCTCCTCCTCCTCCTCCTCCTCCTCCTCCTCCTCCTCCTCCTCCTTTTTAAAATTAGTCCTTTTTTTGTTGTTGCTTTGCTGTGATATGCTGATAGTAAAAATGTGTATGTGCTGATTTTTTGTTGGTGTAAGATTTATTCCTTGTATTTTTTCTTCTAACAGTTTTTGTAGTCTGGATTAGCAAATAAAAATTGTTTAAATTTAATTTATCATGAACATCTTATTTTCTTCTATGGTAATCAAAAGTTTTGTTGAATACAGGAATTGGTGTGGCATCTGTGGTCCCTTAGAGTATGCAGCATGTTTATCCAGGCCTTTCTATTGTTAGAGTTCCCATTGAGAAGTCAGATGTTTTACCTTGCATCTTTTTAATATTATTTCTTTTTTTCCTGTATATTTAGTATTTGATTATTATGTGGCAAGTATACTTTTCTCCATCTTTTTAGAGCAAATGACTCACTGTGATTGGATAAAATTGAATTGTTATACTTGGTTATTTTTAATCATTTTACCTAAGTAATACAATTCAGACTATTATGCAAGAAATATTAAATAAAGTTCAGACCTTGACTTCTTCAGAATAGATTGTTACATATATTTTAATCTTCAGGGCTTTGACCATATCTAAAATTAATCTGAGGATCTCAAGAGGTCACTAACCAAAGAAAATTAAAGTTGTAATTTAAAAATAGAGATTTTGGAAGCACACAATGTAACTTTTTCTATTGAATATTTTAATTTTATAAAGACTCCCCTCATATAAATGCCTTTGTTTATAATAGTGATGAAATATGAAAATGTGTATTCTATGTGTGTGTGTGTGTGTGTGTGTGTGTGTGTGTGTGTGTGTGTGTGTGTGTGTGTAGTGTGTGTGTGTGTGTGTGTGTGTCTGTGTGAGTGCAGTGTGTGTATTGTGTTTATGCACGTGAGTGCATGCCTTCCCACACCACAGCACATATGTAGTGGCCAGAGGATGACCTTGGGTATTGCTTGTGCCCTTGCCTTCTACTGGGATGTAACAGTGAATTAGTTACCCATTCTATGTCCCTGGTGGGTTGCACTTTCATGCACCTACTAGAGCCCTCTGGATTAAATGAAACACACACACACACACACACACACACACACACACACACACACACACACACACACACAGAACCCTAATTTTGATATGCCTTGAATAGCTCAATGACTGGGCACTTCTAAACCTCCGCACAGCAAACACCCCCCTCTAGCACTCCTGACTTAACATCTCCTAACCCTATACTTTATCTTTGCTGCCCTGGCTCCTTCTGGACAGCCCTCTACTTTTGTTGCCCAAGACATTTCTAGGCAGTCCTTCTGAGGGCCACTTTCCTTTTTATATCTATATTTTAGCCGTTGTTCCCCTCTATTCCTTCCCTGCATGGTCTGTCCTACCCATTTTCCTGGCAGCCCTTTCTTCCTCCTCCCCCATTCTCTCCTCTCCCCCCAAAAACCTAGAAGTCATGCTGCTTTCATTCTGCCAAGCCATTGGCCATTGGCTCTTTATGGATCAATCCAACTGGGGACAGGGACCTTCAGCATTTGGACATGCAGATTCCCAATTTTGGGGACCAAATTAAGACAAACATTTGAACCAATTCCTAACACCAGGATCTTGTGCCATTTGCAGTTTCATGCATCAAGCTAGCTGGTCTCTAAGCTTCCAGGGATTCTCATGTTTTCACCTCCCATCTTGCCACAGGAACATTAGAATTGGAGACATGAGCTTATATGGGCTTGGGGATTTGGTCTCAGGTTCTCATGCTAGTGTGACAAATCCACCTCTTTCCTCAACTGAAATTCTTCTTTATTTTATTATGTGTATTTTATGTGTACGGATGTTTGTCTGCATGTACATGTACCATGCATGTGCCTTGTATCTGGTTGAGGTCAGAAGGGGACATTGAATGCCCTGGAACTGGAGATATGGATGGCTGTAAACCACCATGTAGATGCTAGGAAGAGAACTCATGTCCTCTGCAAGAGCAACTACTGATCCAACTCTCTAGTCCCCCAACTCTACTTCCTAATCTCATCTAGATTCATTAGCCCAAACAAAACTGTAACAATGTAATTTTAATGCACATGTTCCCCTTTTCCTGCTATTTTCTTGCTTCCCAGGTTCTCATTTTCATTGGCTTGTCCTTTAATGACTTCCAGCATTACACACGGGGTAGAGTGTAAGCTTTTATTGTGAAGATTTTGTTTCACATCCTGACAAGGACACAGACCTGACCTTCATTTGGTGCATGCTAGCCTGTGGCGTGAAGAACATCTGACTAATAGTAGCTGGATAATTTCACTCAGCAAACCATTAGTCTGGGATGCACTTTAGTCAATTTTTTAATCCATTTTTTGCTTTTTACCTGACAGTCACCTGCTCAAATGATAGATGTGTTTTCAAAGGAAATAAGTTCTTGTCAACGAGGGTGCAGAGGGAAAATGAAAGAGAATGAGACAAGAGACACTAAGAAGGATCGCCAAGACAAGGCGAGTCTGATCAAGGTGACAATTTTATTTTTCCTGTTGCTGAATTTATACTACAACAGGGGTAGAGAGGGGGGCGGAAACATTTATCAGGCCAAGGGACACAGCTCTCTTGTGGTCATTGATGTCTACAGGATGTTGGTTTTCAGAAAGGTTTCACTGTCATCACATTGGCATCTTGACGCCAGATGTATTTCTCAGCAAGGTCAGAACTTTTATGATATCATTATTCATCCTGACCACCAGGTTTGTAATTTTAGTCTTCGCAGCTATTGGGGATTTCATGAACCCAGTCATATTTAACTCTAACCATAATATTAACATCAATAATGGAGGGTTTCCAAGGGCATCGCTCCCAACAAGTTCTCTTGCTCTAAGATTTTAAACCTCAGTGTAGCTTTACAAAGTTAGCACATAGTCAAAAATATGAAATGGCTGCAGTAGATGCTCTGAGGATCAGGTATTTGGGCTGAGTATTCTGTGTTTTGATTTGTATAGGAGAGATGGGTTTCTAAAAATCCTAATAAAATGCTATATTCCATGCGGGCTCTCATTTTTTATAATTGATGTCTATAGAATGAGGTTAATGGGAGAACAAGGCTTCTAGAACTTTAATGCAGCTTGAATGATATTTGAAACATTCAGAGATTTGTAGCCAAGCTGTGAAATTCAGCTTCCAGGAATCATATGTTAAGTAGAAACACATCAGATGGTCTAGTTGCCTTGCTTTTCAATCTAGGGTCTCATGTGCAGAATTATTTGTTTTCAACTACAACATTCTGAAACTGTAATTTGGTACTGACATTATTGGCTGCTTCTTCCCTGAATTCCTTTGTGAACCAGAAGGACCTACACTCTCAAAGAACACATTCTTTATTTACTCTGTAGGAGCACTGAGGATTTGAGTGCTTCAAACCTCTGTGTTTTCTGTACAGTGAGCCAGAGGAGTTTTACTGATGGGGCAGGTAATGATGGGGTCACTTGACCTTTTTGAAGAAGGTTCAGATTTAAAAGAAGATAGAACCAAGAAGAGTTGGCAGGAAGTAAGAACACAGCTTGGCAGTCAAACTTCGGAGACAGTGATAGGATGTTGGAGTTGAACAGGAGTGTGAGGTCAGTTGGCCCTAATAGATGATGGGACTCAAAGTTGAGTTAGCTCACTGATTATGGAAGCTTGCTTCCAAACGAGCGGTCTCTGTTACTTTACTTTTTTCAAGGCCATTAAAACGATGGTTCGTAAACACTTGAACCTCCCTTGTAGCCCACCACCCACCAGAGGTAGTGGAAAAGAAAGGATACAGGGGAAGTGGAGCTGTTTAGAAAGGTTCTTTGGAGCCAGTCCCATCTGCTTTGTCAAGAAATCAGCAGTTTGGCTCACAGATCAGCAGTGGCAGCTCAATCCACTCACAGACACTTCACAGGCACACCAGCAGTCCGGTTCAGTAGTGTTGGAAGAGCAGCAGCAGTGTCAATGACCTAGCAGAGATAGTCAGGCCTCAGCTGAATTAGCAGCATCAGTCAACAGGAGAGACCAGAGCCATCAGGGACGATAGAAGTTCCTTTGTGTGCCTCTCTCAGTAAAGCAAAGGTCATCAAAGATTCCAGAGGCCAAGAAATGTTGCAGAACTAGCTCTACAACAAACTCTCTCACAGTCCATTGAGTCCTATTTATACTCCCTCAAACATCACTTATCAAGGGTTTTGCCTCAACATGTGTCTCAACATGCCCCAGCATGTGTCTGTCTTAGTAAAACTCCACATGAGTCTGTCTCAGCCTCACATCACCCTGCCAATCAGCCCAAGTCTATGGGAACAACAAGAAACTATAGCACACCAGCAGAAGTTTTGTGGTGTTTTTCTCTATGGAGTCTCTACAAAGGAGAGGCACTGTAAGGCAGATCAATACATGCTTGTCCTTAGTGAAGAATCCTTCATCACGTGTCCTTTCACACGATTGATTTAGCAAAACATCCTTTCACCTGTGTCTGCTTCAGAAAAATACTCTGAGTTTCCAAAACACTCTTAAGTTTTCACTTCAGGTGTCAGCTAAGGCATGGAGTGCAATGTGCTGCATTACCAGGAACCTGCCTCCCAGCTTCTGAATTCAGCAGTGTGTACTTCATGGCTTCAAGCTGTGCTGTGTCATCTGAAGAGGTGAGTGGTGGATAGGACGCCACTGCTATTCTCTGTTAATCTGGGTCTCTACTGTGCAGTAGTGTAACTTCTGAGTGTGTTAATAAGGAGTTTGTAGGGTGAAAGACAGTGAAATATTTGACTATAAAAACAGTCAATCCATATGTAAGTTTTATGTAAGAATTAGAAGCAAAACGGTAAAGGACACACTAGTTGGTATAGAGAATTGTTGAAAGTAGCTTTTACAGTATGAGAATTGTGGTCTGGTAGAGAAACCGTTTGCAGTTCCTTGAGCACTGACATTCAGCACCTCTTGAAGACAAATGTGCAAGAGGCACGCTCTGACGTTGACCTTGTAAAATGCAAAAAAGAAAAGCATGTGGACAGTGCAGAGCTCACGAGAGAAAAAGCACCACATGGTATTCAGAGGGCACAGAATCATTCATTATACCAAAGGAAACAGCCAAGGATGTTCGCTAGGTGATATATTATCTAATGCTCAATGATTGCCACACAGCATCCATTTCCTGTAGTCCAGCTCAATGAGGCACAGAATATGGACACATATTTTACAGAAAAGGAAATCAGAAGCCATCTAATATCCAGGTAACTACTGCTAGGGTGATACATATCTATATATCTAATCTCTACCCATCATAATCTGTATCTACCTATTTCATCTCTATCTCTGTCCATCTATCTATCATCCATTTATCTCCACCATCCATCCATTCATCCCCCATCCATCATTTCTATCCTCTCTTCACCTCCCTATCTCCCATATCTCCCTATCTCCCTATCTATCTATCTATCTATCTATCTATCTATCTATCTATCTATCTATCTATCTATCTATCTATCTATCATCTATTATCTATCATCTATCCATCCATCTATCTATCTATCTATCTATCTATCTATCTATCTAGTTTCAAGGACCTCCTGTAGATGTGATATCTAAACAGACAGGAATTCCTGGGTAGGGCCTCAGACTTTTATATATATGTAAATACACAGACACACAGACACACAGGCACACACATACAAAATATATAAATTCAACCTGGACAGTTCATATAATGTTACTTGTATGTATTTCAGGGCTGACCGCTTTAGGAACATGGCAGAATAGCATAATGAAGGAGAAAATTAGTAGATCTTGTATACAGGCAAGGCAGAAACATTATCCCCTCGGCCATTGGTTGATTTCACTTCACCTGCTTTAGCAATTGCTCAGAAAGTAAGAGAAAAGAGAAAGATACATGCACTTCTCAAGCAAAAGGAGAAGACACAATAAGACCCTTCTTGACAAATTCCATCTGCATTGAGTGAAGAGACCCTTGTGGACAGCATCCTAGTTGCACTGAAAACATTAGAATAGCTTATAGGCTAAGTGCTGAAGTTTCTTCTATTGTGACCCCACCCTCCGTTTCTGTAAGAGCAGTGGAGAGACAATGAGGCAGTGCCAAGTGAAGCATAAAACAAACATGAGACAAAGCAAAGCAAACCAACAAGATACTCAAAGGTTCATCAACCCCAAGTGCTCATTTGATGTAAGAAAGCCATGCTGAGCAGTGAAATGGGCGTGGGAGTGGGTGCTTGCTTGGTCAACGGCTGAGTCAGCATGAGAACCACGATTAGACCCCAGCACTCAAATAGAAAGGCAGCTATGGTTCTTGTAGGCCCAGCATGGGGAAGAGGGTGTACCAGATCCCCGAGGCTCACGAGCCAGGCAGTCACAGATCCTAGTGAGAGAGCTTATAAACAAACCCAGTGAACAAAACCAAACCCACCAACCAACAACCAACCAACCAACCAACCAACCAACCAACCAACTGAAAAACAGGCATGAACCCAGCCAAACCAAACGAAGGTCGACCATGCCTGAAGAGGAGCAGCACCTAAGGTGGTCCTCTCATTGTGCATGCCAACCCACGTAGTAAATAAAAGCATCAATTATAGACAACTATCCTGACTTTTTTTTTAAAAAAGATTTATTTATTTTTATGTGCATCGGTGTTTTGTCTGTGTGTATGTGTGAGGGTGCCAGATTCCTTGGATTTGGAGTTACAGACAGGTGCGAGCTGCCCTGTGGGTTATGGGACTTGAACTTGGGTCCTCTGGAAGAACAGCTAATACTCTTAACCACTGAGCCATCTCTCCATCCCACTAGACTGATGTTTAAAGGCTCAATGTCTTGTTTGTAAGCTGTCCCTCGTTAATTTGTACTCATAGTGTTTAGAGTACAGCATAGGTGCAGAGCAATGCAGAATAGCCAAGTGTACTGATTGTTGAACCAGTAGAAAATGCACACATGTAAGCAAACAAGATTCCGGACAACATTTGATGTCACCTCCTCCCACCACATATCTCTTACTCTTCCTTCTGCACAAAAAATAACCCATCTCTCGAAGTTCATATACTAGTTTTGTAGACTATCAGATAATCCCTTCTTTGAGGCTAGTTTCTGACACTCAGTATTGTTGAGAAATCCATCAACGTTATGAATGATAAGGGGCTGATCTTTTTCAATGCTGGGTTATATTTTATCAAATAAATCCGGCATGCTTTGTTGGATGACCTCCAACTTTGTGCTATTAAGAAAGATGGTGTTTCTGGGCTTCCTGTAAATGTCCTCTGGTTCACACTTGCCAGGTGCCTCTCCAGAGATGGGCGAGCTGGGTGGTGCGATGAGTGTGCACAGCGCAAGTCAATCCCCTCACGTTCACGTCAGTTACAGTAGTTGCTAAGTAGGTTCTCACCTACAGAACATGCTCAAGAATTCTTACTCCATTTTATGAAGTGTTGGAGGATTCTTAGGTATTAGGACCCTTGATTTTTTTTTTATTACTAGAATCTATTTTTTCACCTTAGGCAAGAAGTCCTAGGTATGTGATACCTGAGAAATTCTAATAGGCACAATAAGTCACAATTACTATTTTATGAACCACCGGGGATAGCTATTCTGCTACATTTTTACGTGGTCATATTTAATCTGAATACTAAAAAGAAAAATAATGAATGCATTACCATAACTCCAGCACATTAAATAAAATTACCTCTGACATTATAAAAATGAGTCACCATTGCTTAGGCTTTTATGGATGTCATGCCTTCTTCATATTTTCTGAACTAAAATAATTAAAACTCAAAACTCTGGAGAGTTTCCACAATGTAAGCCAATGTTATGTGACTACAGTAATGCTCTACTCATCTCTATGTGTCTATAGCTTTATCTAATTTATTTTGAGACAGGATCTCAGGTAGTCGAGATCTGCTGGCCATGTCCTTCTGACCTCTTGCATTCCCTTTCAGGATGCTGAGATTACAGGAATGAATTAATTGATGTGGTGCTGGGGGTTGAAACTAGGCCTCATGTGTGTTAGCGGGGACTCTACTGTTGAGTGTAATATTAAAAAACCATCCACACTATCGCTGGCTAGGCACCGGGTAGCGGTCTAGGTCTGATCCCAGCCGGTTACCAAGCCTGAGACCACGTGCATTCTCTCGCCAAGGGCTCTCCAGAACGCTGAGATACCTCTCTCCTCCCCATGGCTGGCTGCTGCCAAACCTAGTCAGCACTCTCAAATTTCCAAGGCTAGCAGGGGTGCACTCGCGCAAACCTGCGTTCTGCTGCAGCCTTCCCTATTCCCTGCAGCTCGCCTGCCTCCACCGCCCCCTGGGACTAACTGTCACAAATGCCTATAACCCAGCGAACTCAAAACTCTAGAGGCTTGTAATTTATCAGTCATGTTGATATCGGTAAATTCTCAACCCACAAAACGCCCACAGAATGAACTCAGAGCCAGTTGATATCGATAAGAGCTGCCCACCTAGATTGGACAAATTGTCCTATATTATTCTA
Source organism: Rattus rattus (assembly GCF_011064425.1). Taxonomy (NCBI): domain Eukaryota; kingdom Metazoa; phylum Chordata; class Mammalia; order Rodentia; family Muridae; genus Rattus; species Rattus rattus. Next base: position 19,641,002 of record NC_046170.1, read on the forward strand.
TCCCTTCTATGATATTCATCGCTGCCCGTGGCTGTTTAAAGCCACATGGCTCTGACTCTTCCTCTTCCTCCCCCATCTTCTCGGTCCTTCTGTCTTCTCTGTCCCTCTTTGTCCCGTCTCTAAAACTCTCAGCCCGCCTTCTTTCTCCACTGCCCAATCACAGGCTCTGGCCTTACCTTGTGCCCGCCCTCACCTGCAGGAAGTTGCCTGCAATTGCGTCCCATTGGCAAAGGAAAGATCAATTTTCTGCCCTGGAGTCTCACTGGGTATATTAACCACATCTTGGTGTAGGCCTCATGTCCAACACAAAATGAACTTTTTGTTTTTTCTTTATTTTTTTTTTTGGATGGTTCTCTTGTTTATTTTTATTTATTTTTGTGCCCGTGAGGGTTTTCTGTGTGTGTTTCTTACTCTGTGTCTCATCAAGTCTTCACGGCTCTGGTTTTTAGACCTTATAGGTCATTTGCATAGTAATTTGCATATAGCCTACGGCCTCTTGGTGCCTCGTTTTACATTTTATTGGACCCCGTGTGTGTGAATGTGTGTCTCTGCATCTGTGTGTTTCTTGTGCTTTTTCCTTTGGCTTGGTTCTTATTTGGTTGTTTTTCTTTTATCATGTATTTCATTATTTTTTCTTAGATGCCTGTTTGTTTTCTAACAAGAGACAGAAAGGGTATCTAGATCCAGGTGGGAGGGTGTGTGTGTGTGTGTGTGTGTGTGTGTGTGTGTGTGTGTGTACCACAATCAGAATATATTATATGAAAATAGATTTATCTTCAATAAAAGAAAAAGTAAAAATAAATATATAGAGAAAAATGGAACATAAAGTCGGGTGGCTACAGAGGTGGGGGCATCTGGGAGGAAGGAGGAGGGGAATGCATGATCAGAATATACTGCATAAAATTTTTTCCAATAAAAATGTTTTAAAATGATTGTTTTGAAGACAGTGTCTCACTCACTATGCAGCCAAGGCTTAGCTTGCTATCCTCCTATCCCATTCTTCTAAGTACTGGGTTTATGGTCGTATACACTATACATGGCTTAATCATGGTCAGCAAAGTATTTTACCATGGCTAAAATTCACAATGAAATTAGAAGGCTCTGTGATACTTGATACAGCTTGTAGTTATATGACAGAAACATACTGGCTTTCTTTTATGATAGCATAAATTTAAACTCTTAGGATTATTTCTGAACGCGACAGAAACATTTTCATCATAACTAGATGTTGTAAACTCCCATGTTATACTTATGAATCTACAACCAAAAGGCTAACAGATCTGATTGGTGGAAATAACAAGGTATCTTGGCACAGGAAACCTCCTGAGTCCTTGGGGGTCAGGGGTCATATGCAAATCCTAAGGTGTGAATAAGTAGCTCAAGGTTGACCTTTTTGAATCTTAGATTCCTTACAGTTCAGAGGACTCCACATCTGAAAGATGTGAGGATCAGCTTGAGGGGATGCTTATGGTGTTCCTGTCACTTGCTAGGATGTGCTCTGGAGGACACTCTCCCTCATCCCAAGTCTGCTGTTCAGGGGCAGACCATTTCCCTGATGTCTGTCTTCTCTTTCACATACAATTCTCAGTCTCTGTACCTCAACCCCAACCCATCATGTTTGTTTGTCTGCCAAATTTTCTTTTGATGAAAATACCAGTTCTGTTGGAGCAGGAACCCACTCAACCCCTGTGCAAGTTCATCCTCACTGTATCTGTCTGGGTCCGATTTCCAAGCTCACATTCCCAGACAATAGGACTATAACTTTCGTATATCAATACTGTGTGGGTATGGGTCCAACACTCCAACCCCCCCAATATAAAATAACTCCCTTGAGATCTTTTTCCGTCTTATTAGAAAAGAATAATAGAAATCCTCTAAGGTCTATATTCTATTCATAACTAGAGTACCCAAGACAGATATGAGGCAATGTCAGATGGCCTTGAGAGGCCACACGCCCAAATCACTTCAGCAGCCCAGAGGCTTCTGCACAGCAGGAATAGGACAGGGGTCTTGTTTCTTACAACCACCTAGGATTTGAGTAGAATCAAACAAGCAGGAGCTAACTCACTCTGTGTCCATTTGTGGCTCTTTAGAGTCCTCAGAATTTAATAAGGTGTACCCAGCTTTCCTGTGTGGTGCCTATCAGGTCAGTGCAGATATGTGTTATGTGTGGGAGGGACCCGGGTTAGTTCTTAAAGTTTTCAGTGGATAAAACCAGAGAGCTAATCTTTGTCCACCATTTCATGAATTGGCCAAATTCCTGCTTTTGCTACTTTGGTGATGGCTTGTTTTGCATACTCAACAGTTTAACTCTCTGTGTCTCCATAAATGCAGAAGTGCTCTAAAAACCTTACTTATTATTAATTGTTAATTCTTAAAAACCTGACCTAATGTTTTAAGACATTTTATGATTATTATTTTTGGTTATAAAAATCCTCATTCGAAACAGGAAGGGAGCGGATAAAGGCAAAAAAATAATACAAGTAAAAAGGAAATTTTTATCTTAGAAACTTTTGTTTACAAGGAAGGATGCAAGTTGAGCAGGATTCTTTAGTGTGCAAATTTTCCTAGAGAGCAGGGGAACTGGATAACAGATCACAGCACGAACCCAGAAGGAGTGCTGGCACCAGCAGCAGGGGTCTAATGGGCTGGCAACACCCGTGGCTCAGTCTCCTGTGGATGCTTGGGCTTCCCAAACTGTGGATTCCATCTCTCCATTCTTCTCATTGTTTTCTTTTGAATCTGTTCAGGAAGAATACTGCCAAGAGGAACAAGAGGAAAATTAAACTTGTCAAAGGATGTGTAGGTATGAACCCTAGACAATATAGTGTGATTTTAACTATTCAATTTAATGATGATTCTTTTTTTTTTTTTGGTTCTTTTTTCCGGAGCTGGGGACTGAACCCAGGGCCTTGCGCTTCCTAGGCAAGCGCTCTACCACTGAGCTAAATCCCCAACCCAACTATTCAATTTAAAATAATCACAAACATCCACTTACAATAAAGAAAAAAAAAATAGATGCCACCAAAGCATGCTAGGAAGAAGTCGTGAGCCACAAGGAGAGCTGCTGTTTAAAATGATTCATTAACAGGAGGAAAGCTGGGCAAACCTCCTGCAGTACAAAGTGTGGCTGGGGAAGGCATAGTTTAGAACTGGATTAGTCATTGGCATTCAAGAACAAGTGATATAATCAAAGCATCCTTTTTTTCAGATGTACAGTGTCTTCCAGGGGCCCAACAGAGGCTCAGACTCACACATTCCTCTGAAAAGAAAGTTCTTTTGTGTGGGTGGCCAGAGTGATTCCTCAGCAGCACTCTATCCAAGGTTCTCAGGAGAGTATCATTTACAGCAGCTGGGATAATTATTGCTGTATTTCAGCAATCATGACTCTGTGCTAATCACAGACTATTGTAATTGCTTAATAGCACAACCGAGGAGTGAGCCACAGACTTTCACAACAGCCATTTTCAGACAGAGATGCAAATGCGAAGTCATATGCTTTGAAGAGTCAGGGGAAGTTAAGAAAGTGGGGCCTGCATTCACTGCTACGTTTCTTCATACGAGTGACCATCAGCAAATTCCCTGTGTATCCTTGGTATTAAGAAATCACTGGAGGCTTAATCATCGAATATTTTAGAAGAAATGCTATGATTCATTTCTTGGAGAAACAAGGGCTTCTCTTAATCTTAGTTTCTAAACTGGAGCCTCTGGAAGGCTTGGTGTTTTATGAGAGCATCTTCACCCCCATCCTGCATTTCTGCTGTTAGTCCCTCTAATAAAGTTGTTGTACCAGTGTAGGTGCTGACAGGCTGCAGCATGTGTACCAGACACACCAGAGCCCTTTCTCTCTTGAAATCTTACCCATGAGCTCGAGAAACCTCAGTGTGACAGACTTGTCTATAAACCGAATTCCTATGGATGCTTGAAGGAGTCTCACGGGATGATACTGGCTCTCCATCCCACAGTCACAAACTTGAAGAGGATGCATGGTGACATCTTTGTCAGCAGTGGCTCTCATGCTATGAGCTCTGATAAATCTTTATGTGCACTCAGTGCTCTCCTTGACATGGAAAAGAAGCTGAAGCCACGGTAGGAAAATGAGGTAGTCATCCCTTTGCCAGAATAATCTTCTATGTTTAGCCACTTACACTTCACCCTCAGAAAAAGAAAGTGAATAACATATGTTTTAACTCCTTCCTGGAATGTCTTATTCAGTTAAAATGGCACCAACCATGCGCAATGATTAAAAAAAGTCATGTAAGAATTTCGCAGTGTTACTCGTTTGTTTTGTCCATAGCAACCCTTCTTCCAGATCCTGCTATTCTGAGGTGTGGAATGCAGAGGTAAGAATGGCCAGGTGAAGTCTTTATTTTACCAAGCACTTTAGACTGAAGTTTCAGCTTAAACCCTTCTAAACATTTTATCTAGTTGGTATGTGAGGCAACCTCTGAAGAATTTGGACCGAGACTTGCTTTGATATTTATTCATGTATTTAAAACAAGAGCGCTGCCAACTTGTGACTTGTGAGCATGGGGGCGCAGTAATTCAGCTACTCTTGCAGACTCCTAAGCCAAGGTCTTATTTACTCTTGATTGTCAAGACCAGAGATGTGAATAATTAAAAGGTAAATTGGCTGCCTAAAAGGCAGAAAATTTTATGTTATTAGAAATAAGCAAAGCATACTAGTAATTTGGTTATTAAATCTTCTAACAAGAAAGTTACTGGTATAGGTCAATTTTTGATTTTTGAAAGTCATCATAACATATGCAGACCTGAAGGGCTGAATTCCTAATCTTGAAGTATCAAGAGGTTAATAGTTTCCATGATACCGGACAGCTGTCCAGTCTACGTTTGAATATCTGTGGTGATGAGACACACAGTCGGCTGCCTTTGCTTGCTTACTCTGAGCATAAGAAATTTCTTTGTTTTATCAAACTGCTCTCTAAATACTTACACTTACACCCATAGATTAGCGCTGCTCTCAGCTCTGATCAGATTAGGTTCTTTCCGAGTTAGGGAAGTTACTGCAGAGACTCAGAACTGGTTAGAATGTTAAGAATAAGTGACTGAACAACAATGCCAACCAACCAGAGCTTCCAGGGACTAAGCCACTACCCAAAGACTATGCATGGACTGACCCTGGACCCTGACCTCATAGGTAGCAATGAATAGCCTAGTGAGAGCACCAGTGGAAGGGGAAGCCCTTGGTCCTGCCAAGACTGAACCCCCAGTGAACGTGATTGTTGTGGGGAGGGCGGTAATGGGGGGAGGATGGGGAGGGGAACACCCATAGAGAAGGGGATGGGGGAGGGGTTGGGGAATGTTGGCCTGGAAACCGGGAAAGGGAATGACAATTGAAATGTAAATAAGAAATACCCAAGTTAATAAAGATGATATATATATATATATATATATATATATATATATATATAATAAGTAACTGTTGAATGCTTAGTTCTGAATGGGACATTTCTATTTCACTTCTCCAAGGACACAGGGAGCAGTGAGGACGAAGGGGTGGAAAGGACTTAATGAACCAGAGGAAAGGGAACATACTGTAGACTGTGTCTTCCTGCTATGACAAGGCTCCTTATGCTTTGTGATTACTTTCATGTGTTTAAGATTAGGCCTGCCAACAATCTGTCTCAGATGGAAGGGCACTCATAAGACCCCACCCTAGCTTTAGGAGCTATTTGCAGTTAGTGTTGTGAGGTAGAGAGACATTTTCTTCAATGGCGTAGCTTCTGGTAAGTCACCCATTTTTCTATAAATAGCTCACCTCTCCACAATGCTTGTGTTTGCCGCCCTAATTGACCTAAAAAAAGACAATTTCCGCTAACAGTCAAAATTTGGTTCTTTGGTGTCTGTGGATATCAGCAGGCCACTTGACCTTAAAAAGATAATTTCTTCTAACAGTCAAAATTTGCTTCTTTAACATCTATGGGTACCAGCTCCATTTCTTAGTTCTTTGTAGAATGAGTTCAATGACCAGACTTACCCTTTTTCTAGATTGCTCAGTGTGTATGAGATTTTCATTCCAACAGTGCTTCTCCGGAATTATAAAACAGGGTTTTGTGTTGTTCTGTGTACATTCTAGCATTTGAATTTTATCATTTCATCCTAGAATCATTTACAAGGAAAAGATACAATTCTTCTAACTGTAATTTTATACTTTAGTCCTTCACTATGTCTTCAACAGTGTCATGAGAAAGCTCGTGGCATGGACTGGTTACTCATGACGTAACTAACCACACACCTGGCCACATACCTCTGATGTATGAACGTGGCGATCTTGCTGGGCAAATGAAATGAGTATTGTCTGGAGTCGCCTGGTGTTGGGTGGGCTTTGCACCCTTCTTCCGTGAATTCTTTAACCCACTTTAAGGAAGGAGTACTATGTGCTTTCAGATGATCATTGAGCACTTGCAGTTGGAAGAGTTTTATACTCTGATTGTGTAGCAAAATAGGTCAGATGACAGAATGGGAGGGCTTTCAAATTTGTTTTTGAGCCACAAAAATGTTCAAAACAAGCTCTAACTCTTGGCGTTTCAGTCAACCACAACTAAACTATTTGCAAGATAAAAAAGGCCTGAACTAACTTTGTATTGAAGTTTTAGATGTGAAATCATTCATGTGAACTCCAATTCCAATGGTTCTTTGTAAAGGGCCCTTGTGACAAACTGTACAGAAAGTGGCATGGCACACACTATTCTAATAGGAAGAGGCATGAACTAATCTCTGTCCTTTTTTTTTGTTGACACAGTCTGAAGAGCTGTATGTAGCCTCCTATAAGTCAATGGGTGTGTGTCTTTGCGGCTGGGTCCTGTTGCTCACAGGTTGATTTTAGGTCAGTGGGTCCACAGGGCAAAGGATCTTCAGTTGGTGGCTAAAACTTATAGCGCTCTCTGGTTTGGTGTATATAAACTCTCCTTGGTGTCTGTTTGCCATCCTAGAGGTGGTAGGACCCAGGAGAATGGAGCCTAAAATTGAGGCAGACTAAAGTCTCATGAAATAGCCAACTTAATTCAGAGCACCAGACAATTTATACTCCAAGGATTAAGAGGAGTCACATGAGTAAAGTGTCCAATCGCAAGGGCATGCCGCATGCGGCAGAAACATGTGTTTCCATAGTGACATATAAACAAATGACAATGTCCGGTGGTGAGGAGTAATCTGAAATAAACTCTCTCCTATCTGCTACATCTGGGAGGGGCACAAAAGCACAATCCAAGAGCAATTCTGTCTTTTTAAAGAAACTGAGGTCACAGGACTCTTGTCTTGGCTTCTTGGAGTTTTCCCACAAGCATTCGGGAATCCCTCGTACACCTTCATTCTTGGACTGTGCTGTGGCAGGTATCTAGATGAGGAGGGAGGGTAACTGCCGTAACACGGGAGCAGCTGCTGGTCACTGTTACCACAGGGTTATGAGGTCATAATCCACAGATCTGCTGACTTTCTAAACCAAGCAAAGCCTTCCACATGAACTTTATTGATTAGAAAAGCACCATTGATGAACTGACTTTAAACAAGCCAAGCATTGGTCAGGCTAAATAAACCAGACCCGATCTGGTCTGAAGTACCTAATAAAAAAAGTAAATGACCTTCATCTGTGCTTTTCAAAGACATTCAAGGACTATCAAGTATCCTTACCTTTAGTCTGATTTTAGTCAGCTAATTGCCAGTGTCTTTAACATAATATGAAGATAATTGGTTCAATTGTCAATTACATTAGACTTAAAAATGTATTTCAGGTATATCGCATTGAATAAATACCCTTTGTAGTATGTGTTTTGTAAAAAGTCAAAACTTTAATTTTGAACAAATTCATTGGAATTTAATATTGAAAAAAATACTTTGAGTAAAACCTTATAGTACCTAACATTTCCATTTTAGTAAGGTTCAGGGGAAGGGTGAGAAGGTCTGAGTAGTCTTTGTAATAGGCCAATTTGACTATTTTATTATGAAATGTTACTGCAATTTTCATTAAATGATTTTTATATTCTGAGACAGAAATGTAAGTCATTTTATTACAAACATTTTATACTTGTTTTGGTCTGGTAGTCCATGTTTCAAATAAGAAAGAAAGGTGATATTTCTTTGAGTCTTGTCCTTTTTAAAACTCAAATAAGTCTATTGCCTCTGGCTACAGAGATAAAAAGGGAGTTTTTCAAGTCAGTTCAGAAAGTCTCTTTGTCTTTCTGGCCTTCAGTGTTACCAATGATTGTAAACCAGGTGTTATTCTTGGGCAATGAAGGTATTGCTTATCAAAGAGCTTGGCATGGAGGGCCAACAGCAAGGCTCCGAGCTGTTTACATGGGAGCAGACTACAGCCCAAGCCATGAATCTTTACAAATGGTGCTTTGAGTCTTTAACCCTCAGCTCCTAAAGCTATGGTTTTGAAAAGCACAACATTAGAGGCTTTTTTTTTTAAATTAACTTTTCACCTCTGAAATTCCAGTTTACTAACTGATTGAATCTCTTTTCCTTACATCGAATTCTTAAGACACCTGGGCTTGCTAACTACTAGATATTGATCTGTTTTGATTTGAAAGAACAAAATAACCAGAAGTTAAACCTCTAACTAAGAGCATGACAAAGGCAACCTGTCAACACATTATGTTAATTTGCTGCTTCCAAGAGACCAGTAATAAAAAAAGATATAAAATTCCTCATTCCTTGATGTGGGGATATAAACCTGAGGTGGAGGAAAAATATGAGAAGGGGCAAACCAGAGACAGAGACAGAAAAAGCTTTGGATTGTTAATCCCCACTGTCAACTTGATTAAGAATAGCCTACAGGATTGACTAGGCAAAACTCTGCCTGTATTTCTGAGACTTTCCAGAAATGATTAATTTAAGATGGGGGACCCACCCGCAATATGAGTGAGTCCATGACATGGACTTGGGGATTGGACCAAACCAAAACAGAAAAAGGAGAGAGGCAGCTTAGCAGCAACATTCCCTTCTTTTTGCTTCCTGTCTGCCATGAGAAACGCCCTTTGCCGCACTCTCCTGCCATCATGGTGGCTAATGATCATAAAGCAAAGCACCTAAGTGCTGAGCCTTCTGTTACATGGCCATAAGTTCTTCCTGTGTCAGATAGTTTGGTCACGGCAACAATACAAAAAAATGTAGAACCCAGTTGAATCCACCATGCCTTAACCTTTTAGGTCTGTTCTGTCAGAAGAAATTAAAGGATTGTCTTAGTTTTGTTTCCTGTTGTTGTTGTAAAATACCGACAAAAGCAACTTAAGGGTGAAAATATATGCTAGTGCTCAGACAGCTTTCCTCACTCTTACATAGTGTAAGATCCTCTGCCTAGGGAATAGTGCTGCCTATAGTGGACGGTTTTCCTATTTCAGTCAGCATAATGAAGATAATTCCCACAGACATACCTTCAGGCCAACCTGATACAGATAGTCCCTCCCTTTCTAAGTGAGTCTCGATGTGTAAAGTTGACAATTAAAACTATCACAGGGACAGTACTCTAAATGTTCCTAAAAGTTCTTTCCAGTTGAGAGCATCTATAAGGCACCAAGTTAATTCTCCAGCTATATTAATAAGACTGCCATGGCCATATCCTTGATTTTGCCTTTATATTGAGGTCATGACCTGAGTTTTTTCTCCACTGGCTACAAAGAGTAGGAACAACAACAAGTTTTCCACCCGGGAGAGCTCTAGGCTCTCTGTCTTTCAAGATTCTCGTTGTAAACTGAATGTGTGACTTTTTCTAAAGTTAAGTTCTTAAAGTATTTTTAATATAATGATCACCTCGTGTTTTAACATTTTGCCTGAAGATCAGTTCCAAGACTCCATAAGTGTACCATGCTTATATTGCAATGGGTTACTACCTGTTGTGGTAAATATTTTTTAAAAAAATGAATCTCTACCATCCCGTGCTATAGCTGGCTCTGTTAGGCCACACGGCCTCCGCGGGATATTTTCATCTCAGTCAGCAAGGCGTCTCACCTGCGAAGCTCCCAATCGCTCTCCCACACAGCTGGTGGCTACTCTCGAAGCCCAGCAGCAATCTCTCCATCCATCTAGTTCCCAAGGCAGGTCGCTGCCATGCCAGTTTCAGAGACTGCCAATCCCGTGGCTCTCTCACTGTGGACTCTGCTCACATTCCCAGCATCCACCCCCCCCCCCCGTGGTTATAGTCTCAACTCCCAGTTACCTGTTAAAATCAAAACTCAATAAGCTGTAATTTAGCAATCAGATTTATATCTTAAATTCTCAAACCACAAAAGGTCCACACAATAAACTCACAACCAGTTGATAATGATATAAACTGCCCACCTAGATAAGACAAATTGTCCTATAAAAATCTATCCCTTAAGACATATTTAAGGCCACACAGATCTGGGTCATCCTTCTCTGCCTCCATCTTGGTTCTTTTCTCTTTCCTCTCTCCCACCTTACCAGAACTTTGTCCCTACCTTATGTTTTCACTTCCCAATCACAGGCCTTGCCTTATCTTGTGCCTGCCCTCCTTTAATTTCAACCACAATTACCTTTTTGTTTAACCAATTTCCCTGCCACGGTAGTCTCTGGACTGCTTTTCTAGCATCTGCCTGCTATCCTCATCTAAAGTCAGTTGTACCTATGCTTGGTTTATGCTTGAAACCCTCCTGTTTCTACCTCCTGAATGCTGGGACATGTATGTTTTGCCATGCCTGGGCTATGTACTAATTATCTATGAATATAGAACTGGTGTGTAACAAACAACCACAGTTGCTTAAACAATTTATTTAGTTTTTGACTCTGTGAACAGAAAAGATGGACACTTTGCTCTTGCATGCCCAGATAGTGACTGGATGTTGGCCAGTGTAGTAAGGTTCATCAAGGATCGGTGGGAAGGCTTGCCAATGCTCTGCCTTCAATCATTCTTCAGCAGATCAATTAGGTGTTTCTTATGACAAAGTTCAATGATGAAAAGAATGGATGCACACATGCATTTTTTCTAATGATATAAAAATATATGCCATCAAAGTCGGTGACCATTTGGAGAAGAGAAGGAAACTAGAGTGAGAGGGAAGGGGGAGACAAAAGAATGTATTGAAGGAATAAAAACAAAGATAAATATGGCATTTTCTCATATGTGTGAGATCTAGACTGATGCATATATGACATGCGTACATGTATAAATGATATGAAAGTGGCTAGGGGTTATTTGAGGAGAGGAGGGAGCCAAAAGGAGGGGAAGGGGAACAAGAAGAGGTAATGGTGGGAGTGTAACTAAAGTGCAGTGGTGTGTAGGTGTTGACAGTGTCCCAGTAGAACATACTACTCTATATACGATTGTTCTTGTTACCCTTAACTGTCTACTCAATACATCCTATAGACATTTGAGAGAAAAGCCTCTATTGAGGGATTGCCCAGATTAGATTGTCCTCTGGTCATGCTCATAAGGGACTGTCTTGATATTTTAATTCATGGAGGAGGCCCAATCCACTGTGGGCAGTACCAATCCCTAGGAAGTTGATCATGGGATATATAAAAAAGCTAGCTAAACACAGGCTTAAGAGTGAACAAGTAAGCAGGGTTACTTGATGGTTTCTGCTTTAAGCTCCTGCCCTGACTTCCTTCAACAATGAATTATGATTTCAAAGTATAAGCTAAGCAAACCCTTTCTTCCCCTAAGATGCTTTTTTTGGTCCTTGTCTTTATCATAGCAATGGAAAGCAAATTAGAACATTATCTAAAATACATCAATAAAAAAAGAATGAAAGGAAAAATAAGATATTAATTTGAACCTCAAGAAAACTTGTTTTCAAACTTCTTCATGTATTGGTTGATGTCTTGTTGCCACAACAAGAAGTTTGTCAAAGTTCCGAATCAGAGAGTGAGGAGGTGCACTTCTTGTCTACATGGAGAGGCCCTGTAAACCCATGTGGCAAAGGGGTAGGTACAGTCGAACATGGGAAGCTGGGCCTGTAGCACCTACCACACCATCTCACCTACCATCCATTCTTTCCTGGATCTGGAGGATCCACAGTCTCTGGACTTCAGTCCCTGCTTCCCACAGGGACACATTATTTGTTCTCGTTGCTGAGTAAAAGACATGGAGCACTAACCTACTTCTTTCAGTCAAAGTCTAGCATGGAAGTTAACTATATTGTCCTCTAGTGACAGCTCTGAAACGGTGACGTATGAATTCCCTGACTTCTCACCCCTTTAGTGGAATACCTTGTGTGTGTGTCAGGCATAACTTGCCAAGTAGTGAATATATTTGTGTGTGTGTGTGTGTGTGTGTGTGTGTGTGAGAGAGAGAGAGAGAGAGAGAGAGAGAGAGAGAGAGAGAGAGAGAGAGAGAGAGAGAGTGTGTTTTGCATATCTGGTGGGAAGCTGCAGTGAAGCTCAGGCATTAGTGGCTGGAGAAAGCCTTCAACAACTTTACTCCTAGGGTGGATCCTTGGTCAGTCATTCCTGCTGACTTCATTGGTCAGACATTCCTGCTGACTTCATTGGTCAGACATTCCTGCTGACTTCTCTTTATTGATGGGACCAGGATGAAGACTGGGAGACAACACTCCCCATTCTGACCTCTTACCCAGAATGTCTCCACTCACAGCCATTCTTCTGAACTTGGAGCTTTGGTTAGAGGCTCCTGCGTCAGTGACTCAGCCCAGTATTGTAAGTACCGATGCAGTACTTAGCCCCTCAAGCAGTGGACCAGTTCCATGGCAGCACTGGGACTTTTTAGTTAGGGGAACTCTTGTTTATGCCATCACAGAGATTAAAGGCTGAACTTGGCCCTTTTTTGTTCTTTGCTTTTTATTAGCCACACAACAACGTGGCTGTCTTCTGTCAGCCCAGAGAAGACCCTGAAAACATGTCTAGGCTTTTGTACATTATTCTCCATGCTTAGTGCTCATATGGGTATTTAAATGCCCAGTATATGGAATTTATAAAGATTATTGTTTGTAAATCTGGAAACTAAAACAGAACAGCTAAGAAACACACTGATGGTGACAAAATTAAATCTTAAAACAATTGAATCTAAACCTGGATGGTTACCTTGGCTAAAGGAAGCCTGGCTCCCAAATATGCCTAGGACTCCTTCATTCCGTCTCTGATCATTCAAAATCCTTACCATTTTAAATCCTAACCAACAACATAAAATCAGAAAATAAAGGGTCACCTCTAACACAGTAGTTACAAGTCTAAACAGGAACGGCACTTGGAGAAGTTCCTGGTCCTTATAGAGTGAATGATGGAGCTTTATTGAATGAAACAAATAGTACCTGTTTGTAAATGGAATCATGGACCGTTTTCTACTTAGCCAATAAAGATCTGTTTTCTAAATCATTCGAGAAAATAAGAGGCATTCTGTAAATATACAAAAATGACCTTTATGGACTCATTTAAATGCACATGAAACTGGAAAAATATTTTAGAAACAAGAAAAAAGCATTAATTTGCTTTAGAATGTTATATAATACAAAAATGTACATAATTGAAACTTAGGTAGCACCTTGGAGTCAACAAGTTAATCAATGGCTCAGAAAAAATAACTCAAGTATGCTGTATGCATACATGATTAAAATTATTAATTTAACTATATATCTTATATCATGCAACAAAAATTATAAATAAATCTTGGGATTGAAGAAAACGAAAGCAGGAGAAAGGAAGGCTGGGAGGGAAGGAAAAATGGATGGTAGAAAAGAAAGCTACAGAGGCTGGTGGGACAGCTCAGCAGGTAAAGATGCTCACTGTGCAGCCTGGTGACCTGAGTTCAAGTTCTCAAAGCCCGCAGTGAGAGAGAGAACCAACTCCTGGTAAGTGTCCTCTGAGACCCACAGGCTCTGAGGCACAGGTACAATAGCACACACTCAAACAATGATGATAATGATGATAAGTGATAATAATAATAATGATGATGACAACAATAAATGAAAGTGGAATATAAAGTTATTCAAAATACAATGATTATGGATTCAAGAAGTCTTAACCACAAACTTGCATAAACAAAGGAAAAAAACAATTTGATTCCAACAAAATTCAAAATATGTATGTATATGTGTGTGTATATATATGTATATTAGAACATAACAAATGAGCAAGAAAATGAGCCAAAGCAAACAACAAGCTATTTTTCTAATATATCAGATAGTCCTTAGAGAGTAGAAGAAATCAAACAAAGATTATGAGTGGGAAAACCCTCAAAAGGAAGATTTCAAATAATCCATAAATATAGGGCTACATTCTGCTCTCTGATTATGGAGAAGTGTTACTTAAATTACAGCAAGAGTTTGCCTAGGTTTGACTTAAAAAACACACAGTTTAAAAATAGAGAGTGTTGGGGCTGGAGAGATGATGGATCAATGGCCGAGAGCACTCGCTATTCTTCCAGAGGACCTAAGTTTGCTTCCCAGCACCCACACCAGGAGCTCATCATCACCCATAACTTCTGCTCCAGGAAATCAAACTTCCTTTTTCAGCCTACATACAAATATGTACACATAAATAATGAATAAAAGGTATCTTTAAAAAATATACAGTGTTACGGAAATCAAGGTGGCAGCTCCTCGAGAAGATGAGAATGGATCTAACTCGAGGTCCAGCTACACCACTCTTGGGCAATATACCCAAAGGGCACTTCATCCTACCACACAGACCCATCTCAACCATGATCACTACTGCTCTATTTTTTTCTAGCCAGAAACTGGAAACAACCTAGATGTCTCTCAATAGATGAACAGAAAGTACCTTTACGCAATGAAATATTACTCAGTCATTAAAAATGTGGAATCATGAAATTCAGAGGTAAATGGATGCAACTAGAAAACAATTACCCTGAGTGAGGTAACTCAGTCCCAGAAAGACAAATACCATTATGTATCTGCTTACATGCGGATATCAGACGTTAAGTCAATGGCAACTAAGCTACCATAGAACCACCGAGGGAGGTGTAGAGCAAGAGACTACTGGGAGAGATGGATCTCTCTAGAAAGGGGAAAGAGAAAAGACTGTTATGGATAGATAGGGGTGGACTGGAACAAGATCAAATGGGGAGGAGAAGGGGAGAGAGGAATGAGTAAGGGAAGATGAGGAAAGACACTAGAATTAGGGACCATTTGAGGGAGGGATAGTATAGAAATCTAATATGGTGGAAGCTTCCTAAAATACACATACGTATATAAGAAAGAAATCTAAGTAAAACCACCAGATAATGGGGAAGACAAAAACCCCAACTGGACACCCCTCATCACTCAACAAAGCTTCCAGTACTGGAATTGGGTTACATCTAAATGATCTAAAAGGGGTTACGGGAAACTCCTAAACAACTCAACTTGTGGACAAGTCTATAGGTTACTCTCCACACACTGGCATAAATGCTCCATGGCTGAAGACAACATTTGCACAGTTCACTGAACCCAGAGAAGTTGAACGGGTGCCTACCTAGAGCCTTCACCCCCATAGACTACTATTGTTAGTACTGGAAGGTACTCTGCACGCTACCAGAAGAGAAAGACCAGTTGCTCAGCCATCATCAGAGAAACTTCCTTCTGCAGCAGATGAGAATGAATACAGAGACCCACAACCAGACAATATATATATACAGTAAGATACCTGGGAACACCGACCAACCCTGATGATCTGACTTTAATCTCCAGCCCCACGTGTGGAAGGAGAGAACCAACTCCCACAAGTCTGTCTTTGTCTCTTCTTTCCTCTTCTTAAGATAACAAGTTGCTAAGTTCTCTTGACTCTGTCTGAGCTATTACCATCATATCTCTTCTTCCCGCTGCCCACTAGTGCTCTTCAAGCAACCAAGTCCATTTTAACTCCACGTATCTTGGGAAGAAAATACTCAATTCAAATATCTTAGGGAGAATGATGTTTACCTTTCTCCACCTATAGCTTGTACAGCACCTTCTAGTACTGCAATGAAGCTTCTAGGTGGGTACCAGCTTGATTTCTCTGCACAACTCTACATGGCTCATGTGTGTGGTGTCTTCAGCAGTTCAGTCTTACCTCCAAGGTCTGGAGGGTAACCAGGCACAATGGCAATGGCCTTTGCTGTTAGAGCTCTGTGAGACATCACTGTCAAAACCTCCAAAAACTCCAAACGTCACCAATTCTTGGCATCAGGTATTTATTTGTTAGCCTGTGGTGCTTAATAGTGTTGTCCTGTTACAGGGTAACTCCATTCTCTCTCTCTCTCTCTCTCTCTCTCTCTCTCTCTCTCTCTCTCAGCTATCTACCTATCATCTATCTATCAATCATCTATCTCAATCATCTATCTCTATCATCTATCTATATCTATCTATCTATCAATCATCTATCTATCTATCTATCTATCTATCTATCTATCTATCATCTATCTACCATCTATCTATCATCTATTTATCATCTATCTATCTATCAATCATCTATCATCTATCATCTATTTATCATCTATCTATCATCTATCTATCTATCAATCATCTATCTATCATCTATCTATCTATCTATCTATCTATTTATCTATCTATCTATCGACTCTCCTGTGCAATGTACTGTGTAGAAACATCGCCTGTTAATAAAAAGCCTACGGCCAACAATCTGAGGCAGGATCAGAAGGTGGGGCATCTGGCAGGAAGAGATAGAATTCTGAGTCAGGTGCAGAGATTCACCCAGAACACTGATGGAGACAAACCCATGAACCTGAGGAGAGGTAACTAACCGTGCAGCAT